>NC_056743.1:107726151-107991151 GCF_019279795.1 Protopterus annectens | reverse complement strand
AAACAAAAAGGTTGTAAGGCATGAAAAAAACAAATTACTTTTTAAATATATTACTGGAATGCCAGTCAAAATCAAGTATAAAAACACAAGCAACACTCAACTCAAACCACTTCTCCTTGCACTGCAGTTTTAATTATAATTTATATTTAAGCTTTATAAATGTACCAAGTAACATGCTGAAAGTAGCAATCTCTGTGATACCCCCACTTGTAAAAATGTTTCTTATCCAAAAAAGACTGCTGCCTGACAACATCTATTTACTTGCTTCATGGGGAAAACATGATCAAAGGAAAAAATGAACAGCAAATAAGTAACAAGCTCAAGATAAATTACTTAAAGGATTACTGCACAGGTTATGGACCACAGATGATAGATTGGCATTCTATTTAGTTTAAGGGTAAAGCCTGCATAGATGACTGCAAGTCTCCAACAAATGCAATGAGCTTCTGAAAATATTGTAATCCTGTCCTTTATTACAAATACTGTCACATGCATTTCAATACCCAAGGCTTATAATCTATCTAGTTATGTAAATATTCTCTGCATGGCAACAACAAAAAGGCTTTCAATGTTGGTAATTCTTTAATAGTATGCTTATTAAAGCTTACTTGAATCTTACAGTCTCAGATAAGCTTATCTGACAGTCATTAAATCATTGCTACTTAAACACAGACAGAAAAACAGAACATTCTGCAAAATCAAGGAAAGATGAAAAACCACTGTAGTACTTGCGTCTACCTTTGATGGGGGATACTCTGCACACTATAACTGCATAACTCCTCCTTAGCTTGCTTGGACACATCCAGGGTCACTATATGGAGGAGTGGACTGCAACGAGTATGTCACAATTTAAAATGTCTCTGGCTGACAGTGATGGCCCTGAAACATTTGTAATACCTCAACCTCAGAGCAAGAAATTTGGACAAAGCCATAATTAGAAGTGGGACAAAGGCCAAAAACATTAGGACAATTTTTAAATATTGCTGTTATAAACTTAGAAAGATTATTAGGTCTTCCATTAGTATGAATTTTCTGAAGGGTATGAAATCTGAAACTCACGTCTGTCATTATTTTCTAACTTTAATCTTTAATGATTTGCCACTAATTTGCCAGAAAACCACAATTTTATGAAAAACAGACCAAAAATGTGAGGCAAAAATATAAAATAGCCACACAATATAGCTGGGAACCTGTCAAAGGGACACTTTTTTAATATTAGTACTGTTAAGTTGAGCAGCTGACAAAATAAGAGAATCTACATGCATTTCTAAATTAAAAAAGTAATCTATAACTCTGATAATTACAATTATTTATTAATTGTAAACCCTCTGTTTTCTTCCAAATTTGCCATTTTGCAGAGGGATTATTAGGGAAGAGTGCAACATTCAAGCCAAAATCAGGGACAGTTGAGAGGTTTGGATATAAACTTTATAAAGCGATTTATTTGCTAATACCTTTTAAGGCAGAAAAGTTGGACAAGGTCAAATATATTGGGGGAACATACAAATAGTACTAAAAAATGCTCTTGTATAAACTTAGTTGACAGAATAACAGGTCTTGCATGCATTTTTCTGAAGGGTATGAAGTCTGAAACCCAATGTCTGTCATTTAGTGACTTCATTCCTAAATGATTTGCCAAAAAAAAAAAACACAAATGTTATGATAAACAAACCAAAAATAAGCAGCAAAAATCTATTCATTCTGCAAAAATCTCGACAGTTGAGAGGTATAGTTCAGCCAGGGCTGTCTGAGTTTGCCACCCCCCCCTCACAAAATCACGGTCAAATGGGGCCTTCCCCTGCAGCTATTCCAATGCCCCATTACGTGGCTATTTTGCCCCATTTACCATAAACACTTTAATGTGCATACTAATTTACTTCTATGATGATTTGTATTTCATTTAAAAGTTTTAGTTTACATTTTACAGCACAAACACTAATGGACATCTGCTAAACCAAGCAATGCAGTCTCACAATGAAAACAGACTTAACATTAAAACTTTTCTGCCCTTGAAACTCATGCTCATTGAAACCCACGCTCAAAGAAAATACATCTGGCCAGTGGCAGATAAAGACCAACTTTGGGCTGTTTTCAAACCATAGGCCCCTTGCATAGGAAACATACATGTGTTCTTTGATGTACCTTCCTGACTATATTAAATTATATTCCTTGTATAATACAGTACAGTTCAAAGGTGTTTTAAATGTATTGTTTGGCACATTTTTCCAGTAAATAATGACAGAAAATACATGCACCAATAATGACAAAAATGCCCAATTCAGAATATTTCCATCATAAAAGTCTACTCAGACTTCTACAATCCACTAGTATCAGTAAATATGCACAATATCTGCAGAAGTAAAAGTCATTTAAATAATTCCACATTAAAGAGATCTGTAACTAATGAGATTGTTGCTAGCAAACAAATTTATGTTTCATTGTTTCATCTACAAATAAAGTGCCCATTGCCCTTGAGGAATAAATGTCCTATGTTACATAAAAAAATGATAAACTAGTAATATTGCAATAGGGGATGGATGGCAAACTGTTATCAGGTTCATCGTTACTACCCATCTCTGCCAAAGAGGACATTCTCAGGACTGCAGCATCCACCCCCTTTAAAAGTATAACACAGTACAATATCAGCAATGCATCTGTATACTGTGGGAGTAGAACCCACAGCCTTCTGCATCAAAAGCAAGTACACTACCTGTTGTGCTATTAACTATGCAAGCAGACTCAGCATATGCAGCACTAAACCTCTCATCAAGCTCTCAGCTCCTTGTAAAATCCACTCAACTGTATCTCTCAATTTTGAAGCACAAGAAATCTTGAAAAAGCCAACATTTATTGGGGGGGCAAAAGCCCAAAAACTAGGGACACATTTTAAATATTGCTTGTATAACTTTGGAAAGTTGCTAGATTAAAATTCTGTGTTACTGCCATGCATTTCACTGCCAAGTCTTGAACCCAGGACCCTGTGCACTACAGTCAGAGCAACATACCAGTATACCAAATCAGCTGTTTCTTGAAAAACAGCTAGACTGAAACTTAAATGGCTACCATTTAGTGAATTCAGTTCTCATCATAGCTCTCAACTTCTTAGCACAAAACCCCTAGACAAAACCAATAATGGAGGAATACAGCCCCCCCCACAAACATTCAGTGAATTCAGTTCTCACTGTAACAGAAACACAGTGAAATGTATTAAAATGCAATACCAAATAAACCCAGACTGATAAAAGTTTTTCTGGTCTTTGTTAGGTTTTTTTTTTTTGGCTTTACTTTTCTGAATCCCTGCAGCCTGTTGTGATTGTTTCAGTGCTGGATTGATTTTTTTTTTTGCTATGTTACATATAAAACTCAAAGAGTGTATAAACTCAGCGAGGGGGGATAAAGTGGGGAACATTCAACATTCATGTTCTCAATCTACTCGTTGGCTCCATGACAGAATAACAGCATTTTTTAACTGTGATGTTTTGAGTACCAAACAACTATACAGTGAAAAACAGTAGGAATCTCATGGCCAATAACTAAACAAATCTAATTACAAGGAAAACAGCCTTTGTGATCCAAGAATATTTCCATTCACAGTGTGAGCACTTGGCCTACATGTGGCTCCTTTCAGAGGTTGAAGGATAAAATAGTGAACTCCCCACTCTTGGAATGCAGCAGTATACCTGAACGACATGGCCATTAATTCAGATAACTTGGATTATTACCTTCACACCTCTCAATTGTCCCTATTTTGAAGTATCATTCCTAATTTCAGGACTGATTTAGACCAATACTTTTCAACCTCTTAGTGCATGAAATCTGGACAAAACCTGATATAATGGGGGGAACAAAGGCCCAAAATAGGAACACATTTTAAATATTGCTCTTATAAAGTTAAAAAGTTGCTAAAATAACAGGATTTGTGTTAGCATACATTTTCTGAAGGATATAAAGTCTAAAAATTAAATGTATGTCATTATTTAGTGACCTTAATCCTTAAATCATCCCAGTGATTTATTCACAAAACACAATTTTTGTGAGGAACAGACCAAACATATGAGGCGAAAATCTGTGCAGTTGAGAGGTATGTTTAGACCTACAGATGCTTTCCCTTTTTTGCAGGTATATCCCTATTTTCAGGCTTGATTTACTCATTCACACAGTTTTCTTTATCCCTCTCATTACATGTGATTTTTGAAGCTGTACATAGAAAATCACACTGTATAGCCAACATACTAGTGGCAACAAAAATTTAATGACAGAGGGCACGCATCTTACAGCTTCCTTTTTCAAACGCAAAAATAAAAGACCTTGAGTGTAAACGTTTGCAACAACATAGTTCATTTAAGTCTATACTGCCTCTGATAATGTGCTCATATTTTTCCATCATTGTCTCTACTCTTTTTTAACCATGCGTTTCTTAGTAGTAACCCACATTACTACTGGAAGTGGAAAAATAGAGCTGCTATTTGGTATTCAAATTTTATCCTAAGTAGATGTCCAGATTTCTGGCTGGAAATATCTACATTTCAAGTCCTTTGTTCCTATTATCAATGTCTATAGGTTGAAGGTATGTTCACTTCATACCTCTCAATCTATTAGCACAAGAAATCTGGACAACGTCTAAAATAATGGGGGGAACAAAGGCTTAAGAATAGGACCAGATTTTAAATATTGCTCTTCTAAACTTAGAATGTTGCCAGAAAAACAGGTTTTATGTCCATGTGCATTTTCTGAAGAATATGAAGTCTAAAACTCAAATGACTGTCATTATTTAATGACTTCAATCCTCAGTGATTTACCAAAAAAAAAACTGTGCAGAACAGACAAAATAGGAGGCAAAAGTCTGGACAGTCTGGCTCATTTTTAAACGTGCAGGCTTTGTTACAGCTTATAAGACAAGAAAGCTTGACTGTGAATGGGATATAGTGAAAGCTAAGTATTTAGGGTGCCTAATAGGAAGTGGGATGGTAAGGCCACAAGTAGTAATGACTGAGTCCATAAAGCATTAGCTTATACTCCACACTAAAAGACAAATGAAAGCTTTTCTTGATTTAGCTAGGTGTTACAGAAAGTTTGTGTTTAAATTTGCAGCTATTTCTTGTTCTTTGGCAAATTTCCCAAAAGAAAAGCTTGTAATGCATGAATAGTACTGACTGTTGATTGTACTAAAAATGGATTCATCACATTTAGGTGTGGTAGTATTATTGTCTTATGACATTCAAGTTAAGTAGTACTCCGTGTGCAGTATCATCAGGAAATTAAGTAATGCTAAAGAGAGATATTCAGGCATAGAAAGGCAGACTATTAATTATTAGATAGGCATTTCAACTTGGTAATTGATCATGACCCTTTACAATGGCTGACTAAACAGACAGATGGCAATACCAACTTGTGGTTTGACCACCATCTCACCAGCCCTTCCAGTTTACTGTGATAAATAGGCCTGGATTAGCAAATCAGAATGTTGATGGGATGTTGAGTTCCTACAGTTCACTACATTAAATCCAAAACAGATTTTTTATTTTTTTTTGCACTGGGATGGTAGTCGCATCAGTAGTTGGATGGTGCAGTGGTTTGTGTGGTCACCTCACAGCAAAAGGTTCTCAGGTTTGATTCTCAGCTGGGGTGCCTTCTATGTGGAGTCTGCATGTCCTCCCTGCATTTGCGTGCATTTCCCCTGGGTGTTTCAGTTTCTTCCCACATTACAAACACACTCATTTGGAATGTTTCTCCTGGGGGACCACTGAAAATTCAATTGTTCCAAATTGGACATTCCCAGTAAACAAATGTTAAATAAAAATAAATAAATATGGTATAGAAAACATGTAGTGTGCCTTATAAAGGGAACTGTTTAAGATAAATCCCTATGGAATTTTAGTTGGAAACATGCAATGTAATAGCTAAATAATGAGGTATTAATTGCCAGAGTATTGCTAAAAAGGAGGGTAATCTGCAAATGTTAAACCAGGAAAAAGCTCCTCTTTTAAAGGCAAAGAAAAGGGTAAGCAATATCTCACTTGAATATCTTAGAGGTGTTGAGTTTGACAGCACAGGCAAGAGTAGTTTTTTGTTGTCTATCTGTTATATTGCACTATAGTGCTGGAACTGAAAGAGCCTTTGTGAGGCAAATGACTTTCTAAAGAGAGTTTCTTTCATGGAAGGGCAGTACAAAACTGTGTGTAAATATGGTAGAGCAGAATCCTAAGATACTATATTGCTTATTTTAACGGAAAAAAAAAAGCCAAGTGATTCATTATTTTTTGATTTCTCACACAGATGTGGGTGAATGTGGGCAACCACTGTGGTACAGTGGTTAGCATTGTCATCTCACAGCAAGAGGTTCTCTAGTTCCATTCTCTGCTGGGGTGCCTTCTGTCCAGAAGCGCCTGCATGTCCCTCCTCTAGGGCTGCATGGGTTTCCTCAGGGTGCTCCAGTTTCCTCCCACATCCCAAAGACATGCTGTAGGTGGATTGAACACTCTCAATTAGCCCTAGGTGTGAGTGTGGGAATTATTGGCTGCACCAGGCTGGCAACTTGGCACCCATAAGACTCCACTGCCAATCGTTATATTAACACGTTGTTCCACTGTGGTGACCCCTAACTGGGTTAAACCGAAAAGGAGATAATGTGGAAAAGTGAATATGCATATATCTTTTTTTCATGCCTAGTTCACTGCAGTGATACATTTGATATATGTCTTTTTTGCAATGATACATTAAACAAAGTGATTGCTCTAAGCACATTTTCCTTACTCTAGTTTATCATTTTTTTATCTTGCTTTTATCTATTTACTTCATTCTGTTTTATTTTTCACTGCTGTTTCAAATCAAATTTTGCAGCCATATTTGCTACATTTCCTTTTTCAGTGGCAAATATTTTGATTTTTCTGTTTATCTTTTACAGTTCTTACATTTTTTTACATATGCAACTACTTTTTAAAGATTTGTGAACATTTATCAGCAACGACTTTATTTAGCTTCTTTAAATACAAGGCTGAAATGCCTCTTGTTTGAAAAAAAAACAGGTCCATCAGTGTTTCTGCAATGAATAATCATAAGTCTGTGGATTCTTTGTTTCCTAGCACTGCTCTTTTACATATGTACTGTAGCCTTTTGCAGCCAGAAAGATGCATTTTAAATTCCTTTAGCATACTGCATTATAATAGCTTTTTCAACACTTTCACAAATGGGTTTACAGAAAGACTACCAGCTGGGACTCTCTCACACACAGCAGGGGATGCTAAACAGTCTTTGAATAAAAAATGCAACATGAAAGCTCTAAACAAACAGGAAATATCTTTGATACATTAGTAAATACCTTTTCTAAGATTTCTTTTAAAGTTGTAAAAAGTCCAGTACATAAATTCAAATATCATACCTCTTTAGTAGCTTTAACAAAAGGGATTACATTATTATAGGCCCATAGCATATCTCTTCTCTGTTTGAATGTATAAGGGAAAGAACAAAGGAAGAATAGCAAGAGAGAAATGCAAAGGGAAGTAATGCAATAAAATCATTATTTTCCTTAAACAAGCCTGATATTACTTATGCAGAAGTCAACTCTACTGATATTTAAGAAATATACCAGTTTAGAATTTCATTTGATAATTTACCATAAAAAAAAAAAAACTTAATACTTTTATATATCATAA
This sequence comes from Protopterus annectens, assembly GCF_019279795.1. Lineage (NCBI taxonomy): Eukaryota > Metazoa > Chordata > Ceratodontiformes > Protopteridae > Protopterus > Protopterus annectens. The sequence goes on along the minus strand of NC_056743.1, from coordinate 107,983,499 downwards.
AGCATTATTATGCTTGCATAATTACAACTATAGCTCATTTTTATTGGCAGACAATAATTGTCATCAATCACCTGTGTCAAAAACTCCAATATCACGGACAGCAGAAATTTGAACAAGCATTCTAAAGAAGAAAAGATACCTAATGCAAAAACAAGCCTAATAAATTCACTTTTGTGATCATAAAACCGCACCCTACTACCTACACTCTGGCTTGCTACCTCGGAACAAAATGCTGTATTCAGAATCTTCAAGTTAATGCTAATTTATCTATTCTAGACTACAGATGTGTACATTAGATTGTTACATAATTTTACCCATATATTTGTTTACACTACTTTTGTTATTGTTACATACAAGCTATTGGCCAGTTAAACAATTTTTTACCCCTTCCTATATCCGTGGTTGTTGGACGGTGAGGCCGTTACGACTGGTTTAGGAACGAGTCATACTCGTGCACATGCATTTGTACGTGCATTAAGTGTACTCTCAGCACATCTATTTCCTAACACGCCAGTCCTGATGCTGTGATGTGCATTGTACAGCCCAGATTTGCTGACATCCAATATCCTTCATCCTACAGTGGCACACCCTCTGTGGTTGACATGTATCTCGTGTAGGCCACTCCTCGGTGTAGTACCGCCACGCGCTTGCTCCATCCTTACGCCCGAGCGCCCGTTTTTGCGATTCACTATTATCTGCCTCATTTGCATGGAATTGACTACTAATACATGGTTACGGCGGACACCGCCACCACTCCTTGACAACCATTGCGCTGGGGTTGCAGCTTTACATACATACTATGGTGTGTGGTGGCTGTGCAGCTGATTTTTGTTCTACTGCTCTTTTGGGACATTGTCATATTATTTCATTGCTTTGCAACTTCTGTGCACATATCCCGGGGGTCTGCTGTTCTTTCTACGTACGTGCCATTTATGTCATTTTTACATTTTGTGCATATTTTCTTGGGACATTCTCGGTGCCTTTCCACATTGGCATATTGCACCTATATGATACCTGACTTTGACAGCCTTCCGTTACTCCTCCGGTATGTTTGGGTAAATGTAAACCGTTTTTTTTGGTTTACATTGCCGTTCTATACGCTACGCGCCACTAGAGTGGATCGCTTTTGCCCTCATTTGCATGGTGCAATACCGCACACAGTGTGTTTTGCATACCTCGCGGGCGGAGACGGTCCGGCGCACGCCGGTAGTGCACGTGGGATTCATTCATACCTGAATCGCTAAGCAGCCATATTTGGCGTTATAACGCCGACGCTATGCTGGCGCCTGGCGCAAGGTTCATGAATCCCGGGGATGGTATAGAAAACATGTAGTGTGCCTTACAAAGGGAACTGTTTAAGATAAATCCCTATGGAATTTTAGTTGGAAACATGCAATGTAATAGCTAAATAATGAGGTATTAATTGCCAAGTATTGCTAAAAAAAAGGAGAGGTAATCTGCAAATGTTAAACCAGGAAAAAAGCTCCTCTTTTAAAGGCAAAGAAAAGGGTAAGCAATATCTCACTTGAATATCTTAGAGGTGTTGAGTTTGACAGCACAGGCAAGAGTAGTTTTTTGTTGTCTATCTGTTATATTGCACTATAGTGCTGGAACTGAGGCCTTTGTGAGGCAAATGACTTTCTAAAGAGAGTTTCTTTCATGGAAGGGCAGTACAAAACTGTGTAAATATGGTAGACAGAATCCTAAGATACTATATTGCTTATTTTGGAAAAAAAAAAGCCAAGTGATTCATTATTTTTGATTTCTCACACAGATGTAGGGTGAATGTGGGCAACCACTGTGGTACAGTGGTTAGCATTGTCATCTCACAGCAAGAGGTTCTCTAGTTCCATTCTCTGCTGGGGTGCCTTCTGTCCAGAGTCTGCATGTCCTCCCTTAGGTTGCATGGGTTTCCTCAGGGTGCTCCAGTTTCCTCCCACATCCCAAAGACATGCTGTAGGTGGATTGAACACTCTCAATTAGCCCTAGGTGTGAGTGTGTGCACCAGGCTGGCAACTTGGCACCATAAGACTCCACTGCCAATCGTTATATGGACCGTTGTTCCACTGTGGTGACCCCCTAACTGGGTTAAGCCGAAAGGAGATAATGTAGGGTGAATGTGCATATATCTTTTTTTTTTCTGCCTAGTTCACTGCAGTGATACATTTGATATATGTCTTTTTTGCAATGATACATTAAACAAAGTGATTGCTCTAAGCACATTTTCCTTACTCTAGTTTATCATTTTTTTATCTTGCTTTTATCTATTTACTTCATTCTGTTTTTATTTTTCACTGCTGTTCAAATCAAATTTTGCAGCCATATTTGCTACATTTCCTTTTCAGTGGCAAATATTTTGATTTTCTGTTTATCTTTACAGTTCTTACATTTTTTTTACATATGCAACTACTTTTTAAAGATTTGTGAACATTTATCAGCAACGACTTTATTTGCTTCTTTAAATACAAGGCTGAAATGCCTCTCTTGAAAAAAAAAAAAAAAACAGGTCCATCAGTGTTTCTGCACGAATATGTCTGTGATTCTTTGTTTCCTAGCACTGCTCTTTTACATATGTGCAAGCCTTTTGCAGCCAGAAAGATGCATTTTAAATTCCTTTAGCATACTGCATTATAATAGCTTTTTCAACACTTTCACAAATGGGTTTACAGAAAGACTACCAGCTGGGACTCCTCTCACACACAGCAGGGATGCTAAACAGTCTTTGGAATAAAAAAATGCAACATGAAAGCTCTAAACAAACAGGAAATATCTTTGATACATTAGTAAATACCTTTTCTAAGATTTCTTTAAAGTTGTAAAGTCCAGTACATAAATTCAAATATCATACCTCTTTAGTAGCTTTATAAAGGGATTATTATTATTATAGTCCCATAGCATATCTTCTTCAGGCTGAATATAAGGGAAAGAACAAAGGAAGAATATGAGAAAATGCAAAGAGTAATGCAATAAAATCATTATTTCCTTAACAAGCCTGATATTACTTATGCAGAGTCAACTCTTACTGATATTTAGCCATACCAGTTTAGAATTTCATTTGATAATTTCCTCAAACGAATACTTTTATATATCATGCAACATTATTATGCTTGTAATTACAACCATAAATGATGATACTGGCAGACACAATTGTCAACAATCACCTTGTCAAGCTCAATATCACGGACAGCAGAATTTGAACAAGCATTCTAAAGAAAAGATACCTAATGCAAAAACAAGCCTAATAAATTCACTTTTGTGATCATAAACCTGCACTTACTACCTACACTCTGGCTATACCTGGAACAAATGCTGTATTCAGAATCCTCAAGTAATGCTAATTTATCTATTCTAGACTACAGATGTACATTAGATTGTTATACTTTACCGATATATTTGCTTCACACTACTTTTTATTGTTACATAAGCTATTGGCCAGTTAAACCATGCATTATTTTTCTGCTTTATATTTGAGCTCTTATGTACTGTATTATATAATTTATATTTCCTTAGTGTAATATGCATTCATTTATATTGCAATAAGTCATAATGATATAGCTAATTATCTGTTCTACTACTTTTATCTCACTTTTAATATCCTTGTCACATGGCCAAGGTAGTGGCTGAAATGGATCTTATATTGGATTCTTATTATATTGATGAATGCTCACATTACCAAATGGCACAATATCGAAAACAAAGGGATCAAGGAATGTAACACCAAAAGAGACACAGCAATACTCAACTGAAACACAAAACTTTTTTGTTTGTTTTAAAGGGAATAAGAAGCTAAAAGTCCCTGTTAATTATATATACCAACTCGGAGATCATGCTACAGTGGAGAAAGGAGCAATACCCCAATCCATATGTGCTGCAATCCTGCACAATGACAATCCTGTTCCATTTGATATGTCTCCATTCCATTCCTCAGACCTTTTGAGTTTGATATTGTAACATTTGCATTCAACAATACAATGGGAATCCCGTGTATCAGCTGTGCAGTTTGCCCACACTACTAACCATTACTGTCAACAAAAACAATCACTGTTTGTGTTTAGTTCTATAAAAGCTGTTGGAAATGCATTTATGTGTAGGCTGCCTTACATATGTCACTGTGTACTCGGACTACTTTCTCATCCATGTTATGAAAAAATAGGTTCACAGGTATTTACTAGGCTAGTTATATTTGATAATCTTAAGCCTAATCCTACATTCCCATGCTAGTTATTAGCGCTTTCATTTTGCAATATGAATCTACAAAGACAGGGCTGACCAGTAAATTCTGTGTACTTACATGTTTCCCCAGTACATGAGAGCCATTAGCACTGAACTGGGGGTGAATTTGTGGCTACACATTCATTTGTCCAAATTACATTTAAACAGAGGAAGAGAAGAACTCTGCTTTACATGGCAGGGATGACAATTCTATAAATGTGGCATTCTCTACAATACACACTGATCTCTCCAGCATGGTCTGTAAATCTTGCAACAGAAACGGACGCCCTCTGAGAGGGTGTTTCTGATACCACTGGACTTCTGAATGTGTGATAGGTCTTGCAGAACAGTCTGCTGAGGCTCTGCATGAGGCAGAGGTCACTGTTTGTAGCCTATATGATATCAAAGAGAAACACAAAGCTTTGAGGTGATGTGCAGTTTTTTATGATTTATTTATTGAAGAAGTGCTGTTGTCATTCCAGCTGTGACAAGTGTTTGGACAGGGTTATAGTGTAAGGGGCATTATAGTCAATGATCAGCCTAATGAATGCAAAGTACAAAGGAACAACTATGTCCCTAGATCTGGATGCCATACCATTCAATATACACTGTGCAATTAAAAAGGAATTCCTTACAATACTCGAAATGTGGTGATCAAAGGACAGTTCCTTGTCAAATACACATTCCCAAATGTCTAACTATGTAATCAGTACAACTGAACATTGTGTAAATAATATCAATGGCATGGGACAACACTCCCACAAGAAAAGTGCTCCGTTGTACAAGAGACAAATAATGTAAAACAAAGTAGTGATAACAACGAAGCAGCCAACTACCACCAGGACGTTGAAATTCATAAAATATTTATTATAAAAAACACACAGTAAGCACTTTTGCTAAGTAGCTTCTTCAGACTGACAAACATTAATATGAAATTGTGGTTCTTATATAAAAATTCAAGAGTTCAAAAAGTTAAAACCAATCACAGAGACGTCCCAATTAAAAAAGAAAATTATTTAAAGGTACACAGGTGAATAACATAAGCATTCTTGATCTACATGAATGCATATGGAAACTAATTCAGATGCAAAAGAAGATACAAAATTAAAAATATATATATCTAAAAGCATACTAAAGATTTATAGCCTGACAAATACAAAGGGAATATATATGTTTTAATAATCTCTTTAAATTGTTTTCTGTTTTTTTATGTAAATCTTGGTTGATCACCAACTATTCTAATATCATCGCCCACTTCAAGTACAAACCAATGTTTGCCAAAGATTTCTGCTAATTCTTTAATGTCCAAAGTATAATACAAGGGGACCTTAAGAAAATAGGGTCTAGCTATATCACTATTACTAAAGTCTTCCTTTCGTGGACCAAAATATGGAGCAGCTTTACCTTTACGTAAAGATTGAATATCTAATAAATTCTCTGAAATCTCATTTACAGTGTATCCTCTTGACGAGAGTCTATCTTTTAAACTAGTAAGTTCTTCAGAAAAAATTTGAAGAGATTATTATGCCATAAACAGGGTAATAATCGTAATAATTATAGTAAGGGGTTGACCCGTCCATGTGGTACATGTAACTTCTGCGATTATATTGACAGTTCTGATAAGTTTCGTCATCCAGATCTGCAGAAGGATTTTAGTTTTCAAATAGAAGCCACATGTAAAACTTCTAATCGTGTTTATTTAGCAGAATGTCAGCTTTGCCATTCTTTTTACGTTGGCAAGACTAATAGGGTCCTTAGGGATGGGATCCGAGAACATGTTTACCACATTAGGAAACAATCTCATCATAATTCCTTAGCCAAGCACAAAGCTCGCTTTGGAGATGATCATTACTTCTCATTTAGAGTTATTGAGATTATTTCTACTAGTATAAGAAAAGGAGATATTAGGAACCATACAGAGTTCAGAGAAAATAATTGGATTATCACACTCAGGGCAGATAGGGGCCATGGCCTGAATGAAAGGGCCACCATCAAACCTTTACTTAATAAGCGTAGGATACCAAAATAATTCATATTGGCAGGAATATACAAAATAAAACATATATATTCCCTGTGTATTTGTCAGGCTGTACATCTTTAGTATGCTTTTAGATATATATATTTTTAATTTTGTATCATCTTTTGCATCTGAATTAGTTTCCATATGCATTCATGTAGATCAAGAATGCTTATATATGTTATTCACCTGTGTACCTTTAAATAATTTTCTTTTTTAATTGGGACGTCTCTGTGATTGGTTTTAACTTTTTGAATTTTTTTGACTTTTTATATAAGGACCACAATTTGATATTAATGTTTGTCAGTCTGAAGAAACTACTTAGCGAAAGCGCTTACTGTGTGTTTTTTATAATAAATATTTTATGAATTTCAACGTCCTGGTGGTACTTGGTTGCTTTGTTATCATTACTTTGTTTTACATTAATTGTATAAATAATGGTACAAGTACCAAGTCAGTGCTCTTTAAGAAGGTAATTGTCAGATGTGACACAAATTAATTAATTAGCTGATCTTGTTTAAATTTGACTTTTTCAGGTGCATATTAAGTATTTGAGAAAGCACATTGTATTATATAAGCACATGTATTGATTTCAACAAAGCCTTCAACTGTGATTCCAAATACAGCATTATGTGAACTGTTTTAAATTTTCTGGCCAGCTACTGGAATTTAATAGAGATTGTATGTTCTGCAGCGCTTCCTTCTTCAATACCCACTTCAGACTTTTCATCAATATAGTCCCAACTTGCCAGGTGAAAAACATTCTAAAGGGAACCGCTGCCAGGTTAATCTTTTTCTTGTCATGCCACCTTACAGTATTTAACAACACTCTTCAATTTGTAAAATGACCTACCTTTCATAAAATCCAATTAAAACTGCCCCACTGACTATTGCAGATGTAAATCTGCCGTGTTATACATATTCTAGCCATAATTTCCATGTCACTGTTGCATAAAGAAATTGTTTCTTTAATTACGTAGGTCCTTCGCCCATTCACATTATATAACACCACCATCTTTGTCGGTCACATTGTTCCAGTATCATCTCCTCTTTTACTTTCTTAAACAGATTTGTCATATGTTCCCCTGTCTGTATTTCTGTTGACATTAAATAATCAGTTGGGAAGCTATCCAAAACACTTATTTTGTTCTTTTTCATATGATCTATTACCATTAGCACTTTTACCATGATTACCTCTTTGTGTATCCCTGCCTGCTCTGTCACCATGTTTGAGTTCTGGCCCTTCCTATTCCTCAGAATTCATCCCATCAGATCCTCTCCTTACAGACTATTCATCATATTTCCTAAACTCTTTTCTTATCTTTATTTTGAGTAACTGTCCTGCCATGCTCTCTTTCTACTCCAGCCACCCATGCTCTGGTTTCTAATTTTTTAAGGTTGCACAGTAATAATTTCACATTTATTTTGCCTTTGCTCCTCCATGTGTCATCTGACCCACTTCTGTCTGTATTTGTTCCAAGTCCACAAATAACTCCCACTGCTTATATCCACCATACTATTTTGATTTTTATTTCCATCGATGCAGTTGTCTTCGGTGAAGTGTAGAATTCTTCCAAGGTCGTTGATGTATTTGAATTCTACCTTCTGCTTATGCATTTCTTAGATATAGCAAGTATTGTCCATAACAAATACATGTTTGTCTTATTCAGGTAGGGACCTTCATTTACATTTAGTATAATCAATGCTTTAGTTATGGTAAAGGATTCATTAAATAAAGTTGGTAAAAAATGAGAAATTCCATTCCAATATGATTTAATTTTATTACATTCATAAAAAATATGAATCCAGTCTGCTTTATTTGGCTTTTCAAACCTCCAGCAAAAAACAGTTGTAGTAGAACTGATCTTCTTAATTCTATCTGGTGTTAAAAATTCTCTATGTAAGTATTTCCAGTTAAATATTTTCCAGTACTGTATGTTAGAGGTGTAATTAACTGATAGTAAGATGTTAGTTTTAATTTCTTGTGTTAACTGTAATGGCTGACCTTTTGTTAAGAACTGCCAGTATGATGGTGTGGGAATTGTTTTATTTGTTATTAACTCTTTGCATAGATTTGAAATGGATTTTTTTTCTTTTCACAACTATTATATATAAATTCATATAGAAAACTTATTAGATTTGGAACCAAAATAATGATCTAATGCTCCTCTTTCATATAGGTCTATAGTCTCTACCTTACATATGATTTCATGTATTAATATCCTATTCAACCTACTTGACTGTTCACTTTCCTGTATCCTAAATGTAAACCACTTCACCCTCTCATATTTATGCTTCCAAATTTCTACAGCTCCTCTCAGTTTTATGAATTTGCTTAACCATTTCCAATATGTCACATTAAAGTCTACCTTCCCTAGCCAGCCAGTGTATATCCTTAACACAGTAAATGTAACAAAGACTAGTTGAGTTCATGTTCTTTGTTTTTAGTTTAATGTTTTCCTGGGACATGCCAAGCAGAAAGCTTGACTTCAGTGCCTGGAATGGAAAGACATTTATAGAAAAGGAAATAAAGTGGAACTAGAAAGTTGGAGATGGAACTGATTAAATTGGAAAAAAATCAGGTAGCGTGATTACAAAAACTGGACAGGGATACTGAAATTGAATACCTCCAAAACAGAGACTATAGCAGTTCATGCTACCTCAAGGAATGTATGTGTACCTGTACTCATTTCATGTTTTTGGGTGGATACAGGTCTGGCTTTGTTAGAAACATGTAATCTACGTGTTATCCTAGATTAATTATAGGTTGACACTTTAATACCAGGTATTTGCTGTTCTAAAATTGTTTCTGTTTGTGAAACATTTCTAAGATGACACACAGTTTGTCACAAGGCAGTCTGTTTGGTTATTTTGATTCTTTCAATTTCTTTTATTTTTTATGTAACTTCATGTTTGTTTATATGTTTAATGTGACCTTTGCATTCAGTATTTTGTTGATAAAATGCATAAATAAATGTGAAACTGAAGATAGATCAAAATGAATACATCCATAACCATACATGCAGGAGTTAAGGACTGGGATGGAATGAAAACTGCTTAGAGAGTAAATGGCAAAGGGTATTGAGGATGTCAAAATAGATAGGAACAGATACATGTAAATGAAGAAGAGAAGAATCAGAAAGAGGAAGAGATAAGTATGCCAAATAGAGATATTCCTGTCTAAATGAGGAATGCTATTTCTCAGCTCCTCCCACTAATTAACTGTTGTTCATCGTTTGCAAAGGAATTATTTGCTAATTATTCTAATTGACCCTAGCCAAGGCCTCTTAAAACTCCAACAAAAAAGAAAACTTAAAACAAATGTAATACAAGAATAAGATACAAAACACAAGTAACCAAATCATAAATGAAAAACTTCACTTCAAAATAAAAAGTAGACAGAGATCACCAATATTCAGAGTATAACAAGCAAGCCAAATAAGCATGGTGTATTAGACTTGGTGGACATTATAAGCACTCAATGTGTGGTAAGTAAACTTGTCCATAAGCTCACAGTAAGAGCAAGCTTTTCATCTCAGGCTAAGACTTGACATTTCTCATCCATAATTATGCCCCAGTTGAGATGCTGAAATTGGACAAGGAGGACTGACAGACAGCTGGCTGTTCTCTGTGGTGTTACCCATACTGACAAGAACAGTAGCTTAATGTTTTTGCACACTTATTGGGCCCAGTATCATTGCTGGTACATTCCTTCTACCTGAAGAAGTCTTTCCCAAGCTTAGGGAATTCTTTTTCAGTCAATGAGTTGAAGATTTGTCACTGCACATAGATAACACCTACCTTACTGCTTTCATCACTTGCGTTGGACTTTTTCATTTCACTGAGTTCATTTATGGCCTGATATCAGTCTTAATGTATTCCACAGAATAATGTCTCAGATTCCATCTAGGAAGTATGGACTTCTATGTTACCCAGGCAATGTTAATATTTACAGTGAAACTTCTAAGGTATATGAAAGCTAAATCATTGGTTTAAGAGTTAGGCATGTTACATGCTTAACAAGACTTAACATTTAGTGATCAGACTAATGGAAGAGTAAAGTTCCAAAACTTGAAGAGATACCACAAAGAAGTTGGTTAACGTAGAATAATTTTCTAACCATGATCAAGATATGACCTCTAAGGAGAGAGTATTATCAACATAGGTATCCAGTTCTCTTATGACTGGATGAAATGTAAGTGGAAAGTTATGGAGATGTTAAGTGGTGGTGATGGTGGATTTACCAAAGGAAACAATACTGCACAACCCAGCACCAAGTGTAAGCCAATGGTTAACACATCAAGTAATTTGTCTGGCTCAGACTCTGCTAGAGAATATGAATGTTAGAATGGGATTTCAGAACTATCCCCAGTTTGCAATCATCAGAAAGCTTGTTATGACACAGGAACTTCATATCAGCTTTTTCTTCTGAAAAGAATATTGCAAAGAGGAAGAGACTGAGACCCAGGGTAAACCCCCCTCTGTCTGTCTCTATACCCTTGATATAGTTATAATCCTAGATATAATCTCAAATACATTATACCAACATATAACATTATTTAACTTAGTCAGGACTAGGATTACATTTATAGAAATCTAATATTATGCTTAGGAGAATGGCTGAGTTCAGGCACAGAGAGAAAGTCGTGATGATACTGTCTAGATCATTACCCTTAACCTTAGTATTATAGGTACTATTAGAGACTGACTTTGCTATCTAGTGACCTATATATATATATATATATATATATATATATATATATATATATATATATATATATATATATAGATTAATGTTGAGTTGGCAATCAAAATTGTTATCCACAGGATAACTGAAACTAGCCATTACTTTCATGCTATCCATAACCTCCTTAACCCCAAGTTAATACCGTCATTTCATCTGCCATTTCCCTCAAAGACATTTCTCCTGGGATTATTAAGTAACTAAGGCAGCAAACTGACAAACGTGAGGTGCATATATCTTGCCTCATAAAAATGTTAAAGTAGAGATGCTATAATAGTACAAACTTAAACTGTTACCCTTGTAATATTTCTGTTCTTAACCATAATCTCAAATGTAACATTACGCCAACACAAAACTTTACTTAATTTAGGAGTGGGACTACCAGTTATATAGAAATCCTATTCTATAATTAGAAAAATGAGCTCAGACACAGAGAAAGTCGTAACAATGCTGGTTTGCATTTAGATGGAGGTTCACAGGCCATGGTTAAGGGTTAGTATCAAACTAATATTTACAGTTAGGTCATCATATTAGCAGAAAATTACACTTTGTGCAGAGATGGCATTTATACCTATGGTTACATTCAATTTAACATTCCATTATTGCTGTGATTACAAAATAGTTAGCAGAGGCAGGGTTATTTGTGTGTGTGTGTGTGTGTGTGTGTGTGTGTGTGTGTGTGTGTGTATATATGCACGCATGTGCATGCTTATATGTGAAGAAGTCCATTGTTTAGCCTGCTATGAGAAGGAAATAAAGGGCTGTTGAGTTCTGAAGAGTTATAGAAGGAGCTTGCATATCTCTCCAGTATAACTGATTCTAAGAAGCATTCCTCACTTAGAATCTTTAAAAGTACATGTTCCTCACATTTCAACATTGAAAGGATCTCTCTCTCATTCAGGTTTAGGAATCTTTTTAACTGATTTCTATGGTAAATTATTCTGTATCACATCAATTTATCAACATAACTCTCTATAAGTAGATTACACATTTTAACTATCATGTCTGTTTCCTAGCTGAAGTTGTTAGTTAGCTGTTAGCAAGTGTTCTACATTTTGCCCACTTGTTCATCATTATGAAAGGCAGTGTTCCACACTTTGCCCATTTGTTTCACATCATGATAGGCAATGTTCCACAATTTGGAGATGGAAGGTTCAGTGCTATGGAAGCTTGACTGCTGTAATGCCATATGGTTGCCACACAGTCTGTCAACTATAATGTGTTTTTTTTATTTAATTAAATACAGGGTTACTCAATTATTGCTATAGTCAAATTGGTTTATGGTGACTAAAAGAGCATAATGGGTGCCCACTATGGTAACAACTGTGCAACTGTAGAGTTGGTATATTTAAATGAGGGGGTGTGGGGGTAAAGGCCCTATGATAAAATATGCTTTGGTATTTTTGCAGTAAGTATGCACATCTCTTTGATGGCTTGTGTGTAAAGTTTCAGAATCTGTTACTGTGCTTTCCTTATTATTTCTGTTAATGGCTTCTTACATGTGGAGTATAGTCTATTGTGTGCTTGTTCTGAATGTGTATTTGCAGGTTTTGAAAGTTTGATAATAAGTCTTTTAGAAAATTGTGGTGTGGTTCATAGGTTAGTACTAGGCTATCAGCCCTAGGGCCTATACAAGCCTAGCCATAACAATTCCCTGAATATTTCTTCCCACATTATTTACTTTCCTGGAATGATTTGTTTGTGGTAGATTGTGCTTTTTTTATCTAAGTGTTTGATTATTATGACCGTGTGCTTTTTAGTAATGTGTGTGTATATGTTTTTTAATTAAATACTCATATATATATATATATATATATATATATATATATATATATATGTGTGTGTGTATATGTTTTTTAATTAAATACTCATATATATATATGGGGGTAACCCTTAAATTAGATGACTGCTGTTCTAGTCAACAGCTTTCTTGCCTGATGTATTTGGTTGACAGGAAAACTGATTGACATTTTTGCAAGAGTGACATAATACTTGAGTTGGGAATATGCCATTTCCTGGGTACAGTGGAATCTTGAAGTTGGTATATTAAAGTGTATTTAGTGTGTGGGGACGCAACTCCCTACAGAGGAGTACAGGGGAATTTGTCCCTGCAAAAAACACTGTTTTTAATTTGCATGCTCCAAAGTTATGCCACTGGAGTGCCAATTTTTTGTCATAATTTAAGCTGTCAGTCTATTGAATTTTTATTTAACTTCAGTAGATCCATATATATGTCAAGCTTATGTAGCTTCTTTTGATAATAACTGAATGTTTATTCTATAAGCATGGGCATAGTTGGCAAACTGAAGACATCGAGAACAGGAACAGCCCCCATGAAAAGTAGGTACATCCAACCGAAATTCTATACATCTAATTAGCATAACTTCTGAATACTAAATAGCACATTACTCTTCTCACTTCAAATAGGAATGTGGGATACTACTCAGAAGCACACTGTCAAAAAACAGTGAGACAAAAATGATGGAAAAATATAAGCATAGTATCAAAGAAACAATGTAAAATCTGTAGACTTTAATGACCTGTATTGCAAAATTATATCTATAAGGTTTTGAATTTTGTTAGAGAAAAGGGAAAAAAGTAAGATGCGTGCCCTCTTTCTTTAAATTATTGGTGGCACTAGTATGTTGATCATGTAGTGTGGTTTTGGGTGTACTAGACAGCTCCAAAAATCACAAGTGGTGGGGGGAAGGTTCAGAAAATGTTGTAAAGAGGTAAATCCAAACTTGAAAATAGGGGCACAATGTGTATGGTTAAATCACTCCTGAAAATAGAAATGTTCTACTGAGGACAGTTGAGAGGTCTGAGGATGCAGAGCAACATGTAATTTATTTTTAACATTTTTTTCCATTACTGATATTCATTTTTAGCTTTGGTCTCCTCCATGTGGTGTTTGCTCCACCAGCAACACATTTTGAACACAGCTTTTAAATAATAAAAGCACCTTAAAGGGTTAACAGAAGTAGTCTGTAAGCAACCTATATCTTTCAGTGGTTGCAGTCCACAACAGTGAATCTCCAAAAGAGTTACATTTCTTTTTCTCTGTTTTTCTGGTTGCCAAACTACTCTGTCCATGAGATCATGGCACACTGGGATTTGGAAATTTGCCCATTTCCCTCTGTTGAGGGATCACAGAGATAGTATATATAATTAGCAGGGACTGTGGTGGTACAGGCCCACCACCATGTGTAAAATAGCTTTGTTTTGTTTTTTGTTCTTATTTTTTTTCGTTTGATATAAAAAGATCAATCTCTTTCTACATCATTCTTATGAACATTCACTGCTTGATGAGATAATCAAGAGTAGATAATGAATGTTTCAGAAGTTCGTTTTCTAGCTCTGATTTTTGTTACAGAATTACTATCCCTTTTCTATTCATGTGGCTACTTGAAAGGCTACATAACAGAGCTATATTCAATAATGGGACAGATGAATAAGATACAAAGTTTTAAATTTATTTGCCTGGATTTCCTTGTCATGCTCTTTAGAATTAGCTGGTGGTAGATTATCATTGATCAATATATAACTTGTTTACCACAGTTCAAGTCTTCAATTTAATATTAGGTGATGGTAGATGATCATTGTATAACTTTGTAGTCTACCCCAGTCCTTAGGTCCTTAATTTAGAAATAGCTGATGGTAGATCAATGATCATTATATCACTTGTTGTTTACCACTACCCTTAGATCTTTAATTTAGAATTCCCCGATACTGGTAGATGATCATTGATCAATGTATAACTTGTTTACTGTTGCCCTTTGGTCTTTAATTTGGAATTCACTGATACTGGTAGATGATCGTTGATCAACGTCTAACTTGTTGTTTACCACAGTCCTTAAGTCTTTAATTTAGAATTCGCTGATACTGGTAGATGATCATTGATCAATGTATAACTTGTTGCTTACCACAGTCCTTAGGTCTTTAATTTATAATTCGCTGATACTGGTAGAGGATCATTGATCAACGTCTAACTTGTTGTTTACCACAGTCCTTAGGTCTTTAATTTATAATTCGCTGATACTGGTAGAGGATCATTGATCAATGTATAACTTGTTTACCACAGTCCTTAGGTCTTTAATTTAAAATTTGCTGATACTGGTAGATGATCATTGATCAATGTATAACTTGTTGCTTACCACAGTCCTTAGGTCTTTAATTTAGGATTCACTGATACTGGTAGATGATCATTGATCAATGTATAACTTGTTGCTTACCACAGTCCTTAGGTCTTTAATTTAGAATTTGCTGATACTGGTAGATGATTTTTGATCAACGTATAACTTGTTGTTTACTACAATCCTTAGGTATTTAATTTAGAATTCACTGATACTGGTAGATGATCATTGATCAATGTATAACTTGTTGTTCACCACAGTCCTTAGTTCTTTAATTTAGAATTCGTTGATACTGGTAGATCATTGATCAACATAGAACTTGTTGTTTACCACAGTCCTTAGGGCTTTAATTGAGAATTAGCTGATACTGGCAGATGATCATTGTATAACATGTTTACCACTGCCCTTAGGTCTTTGATTGAGATAGTATCTTCTTCATAGGCAAAATACTAGGATACCTGTCTGCAAACTACAACAAGCCTAGACAAAAAAGAGGTCAGAATCAAACCCTATACCTTGTACCTGTGAGGTAAAGAACATAGAAATTACACCAACCCTTTACAACTTGACTGTTTGTACTGTAAACACGACTGATATCCTTTTGCCAAAGTCTCACAATGCTACATCTGCTGACATTAATACTGAAGTCATCCTGCTGCATCAGGTACACACAATGTGCATCCCATCTTTGAGAACGTAAGCATTTTTTAAGTAATTATGTTACCATTTTGAAAGCATCATTGTGTATAGTTATCCACATCCCAGTTGTAATATTATATCTGAGAAGAGCTCTATGGTACACCACTAGTAACCTCTGCCTGTACAGTCAGGTGTCCTCTCATCTTGATTTTGTGTTCTGTTGATTAACAAGTATTTTACCTCTGGACTTGTATATAAATTGGTATTTCATTATTTTAATTTCCTGTTATTCCGTTATATGGAATAGGCTTATATTTCTTTTCAAAGTGAGGACATGATGGTCAACTCTTCATCAAGTACTATGTTTACCCCTTCAAGGACTTCTACAAGACCCTTTAGCCAACTCCTTTTTTTTTTGATTAGCTAGCACTGTTGATGTTTGTGCTCTGAGTCCAGATTTACTTTAACCATAGATAATATTAAATAATGTTGGTTCAATGATCATTATTTATGTAATATTATTCATGTCAGGATGACTGCACATACATTGATTCACCTAATGAATGAATATAATACATTTTTCCTCAATGATGATTCTTCTTCTACCAGGTTATGTGGATCTTCCCTTGTTATGGCTGGAAATGATGACTGGATCAGCCCAACTACCCAGTAAATGGATATAAAGGAACTGTACTATCATAAATGCTTCACAATACTTCATACTTTAAGGTAAAGTATAATGTTATTAGCTTGTTGTATGCAATATATTGATACTTTTATTGTCACAAAAGACCAAGATAATAACAATGCAGTTAAGCACATATATAGTTTTAAAGTAATTCTAAAGAAGGGAGAAACACTAACCTTTGAAATCTTGACACTGACTAATGATAAATAAACAGAAAGGACCTCTGTTTACCCTTTGCAGGGAAGAATGACATTATCTTTGTAACAATTCCCCATTGCTACATGGCATGGCCATTTTGGGTCTACTTTTGCTTGCCCGTGAGCATCTAATTCAGAGTCAAATGTCATCCTGCAGTCATTTTGAATGTCAAATGACTTCTTGCTATTATAACATTTCTAAAATGAAGCGTATGTATGACGTCTGATGAGATGATGGTTAAAGAAATTTAATGATTAATAGTAATAATGAAGGCAAAAAGCATATTATTGGTCACACTGTGTCAAAAAGTCTTTAATGAAAATGTTAACCAGCACAGACCTTATCATCTTAAAGACCTCTTTATAGAAGAGCAGAGCTCTGCTTTGAAATACTGTCTTTGCAGGTTATTGTAAGATTTATTCATATAAAATAATAAGTAAAAACAAAACAGATTGCCATAAAAAGTTGTGAACAAATCAAATGATTTCAGTGCATGTTCAGTGTCTTTACTGCTGATTTTATTAATTACTGGCAGTTCTGACATTTCTGAACGGGTACTGTTTAACACCAAGTGTAACAAACATATCCTTTGTGCAACATACACAGTAAAACATTTTTAAACTGCTTGTCTGCAGAATCACATATTAAAATGCATTTTTAAAGTTTAGATTCTAATAAAAAATGTTTATCATGGCAAACGGGTCCATACTTCATTGTTTTAGAAATTTCTTGTCAGTAAGGATCCTAGCTGCTCCCCCTTGTTCTGTCAGCATCTGAATAATCCTAATTTCTGCAAAATGAAAGCACTTTCATCTAATGCATAGTGAGAGGAGTGAGTGGAAATTACTCTGACAGCACAAGTAAATATCTGCCATCGCAAGTGCTCTCAATGCATTGTCACAGACCAAAATGTTGTTTTCCCAGCAGCATTTAGCAAGACATTGTTATGAAGTCAGCTCTGTTCAGAATAAGAACATAGTTATAGTGACTTACACTACCATGCTAAATGTGATGTTGGCTTAAATAGCCACCAAAATGAATACAGATGGCCCCCAGCTCCATTCTGGATAAGAAAAATGCTCATCTGTTAATCTGAGCAGGTGAATATATCTGTAGCATAAAGCACAGGAAATGTCATGAAAGGAGAATCTGAAAAATGCAGTATTTATTGCACCATTCCTGTGCCTTCTGTTATTATATTACTTGGCAACATGTATTAACATTAGTGGAAAGTGTAGAGAAATGTTTTAAACCTGTAAATTTCAATGAAAAATAATGTGCATTTCTAAATTATTGCCAAACTAATTAGTTGACACTACAAAAAATACTCAATCAAGACATTTAGCACATATCTATATTCACTTAAATTCTAAAATATGCAATGAAGTATTAAAAACTGCATAGCTACAAAAATGTGCATTGCAAATGGTAATGCCTGCTTAACATGATTATACTTCATTTCAGTTAAAACACTACATAGCCACCTAATTATTTCTTCTAGAAGTTGTTTACTTCAGCAGAGTAAAAGCTGGAACTCAGAGATGGCTAGTGTGCAGTGCAAATTAGTATAGACTACAGCCAACCATGTTGAGGTCAGTTCTTAGACACAGCTGTGTAATTGTTGAAATAGTGCTAATGAGTGCACAATGACTTGCAAATGAACCACACAGAATATGCAAAAGGAGGAACCCCAAGTGGTGGACCACTTCAGAGATCCACCTTGCAACCACACTTTTTCACTTATAATGCATACATGATGGCAGCCCATGCTGGAAACAGCAGCAGTATCATGGCAGCATGTATTGGAAGGTGTCATCAGCTTAACTGCTGATAATATTGAATTTTGCAGCCATCTGCATCAAAGAAGAACAGAGGCAATAACTGACATTCCACCCCCTGACAAGCCAACAAATAGTGGATAGTACACAATTGGACAGGGATACCATTATGGTCCTGGCTGAATATGTTACCCACAAGAAGAACTGAGGGGTGTACATGCCATGCCAATTACTGTGAACACAAAGGGCTGTATATCATCAATCATCATAGCTACAGGAGCCTTCTAGTAACCTATCTAGACACGTTATAGATATTGCTAGCATCAGCCTTGCAAAACCTGAAACAGTTCCTTAATGTACTACAACATAAGGTGAAATATATGTTTCCCAAGGATATCAGTGGGTGAACCGTCACAATGACTGCCTTCTGTGAGAAAGGCAACTTCCCAGTGGTCTTGGGTGTCACAGATTGCAGCCATATTGTTATCAAGGCAACACTATCTAGAATTCTCTGGACTGTCAGAAGGTCTGTAATATCCAATGCCTTATTTATAATGTGTCTGTGTACCATCCAGGATGTGTACATAGGTTCATAGGTTCATACTAGGCTATCTGCCCTAGGGCATTTATAAGCCTAACCAGAATGTGTTTGGCTTTCGCCACCCATTTTAAATTTATTTTGCTATGACTTTTTTCGAGGTTAGTATACTGTGCCTCTGTTTAACAGTGACACAGAAGTGATACCCGGGGTAAACCTACGATCTCCCATCCACTCATCAAGATTCCTCTTGAAGAGAGTCAATGAGGGACTCTGCCTAACCTGGACTGGGATTTTATTCCAGAGTGAAGGGAGCCTCTGGATTATGAATCTGTCCCTCCTGCATGTCCTATTTATTTCAGTGCTGAGGTTCAAGTCTCTCGAGTGTGTAGCTCGATGGGATTTGGATTTTCTGAGGTGCAGCATGTCCATTAATTCCGGGTTGGACATGGCTTTATACGTCAGGCACAGATCGCCTCTGAACAGGCGGTATGCCACTGAGTAGAGCTGGAGTTTCTTTAACCGGGCAGCATATGGCATCTGTTTGAGCCCTTTGATCCTCTTGGTGAGGTACTTTTGGGGTCTTTCCAGTTGCTGCAGGTGTCTGGTAAGGTACATCCCAAAAGGGGCACTGTACTCAATTATGGGCCTGATGAGGGATGAGTAAAGAGGCACGATGACCTCCCCTGATCTAGATGTGAATCCCTTCATGATTAGGTGGGCTATATAAAATGTTTTTCTAACCACTTTGGCCACGTGGTTGTCAAATGAGAGATTGCTATCAACTTGGGTCCCCAGGTCCCTAATTACTTTTCTGTACTTAATGGATTACCACCTATGTGGTAATTTGTGGGCACTTTGTTTTGCCAAAGGGATGACTATACACTTTTGGCATTTAGCTTGAGGCCATGGCTCTGGCACCAGTTGTCTGTTTCTATGAGGCCCTTTTGGAGGATGCTTGTGTCGGCTGGAGAGTTGATTATGGCGCCCAGTTTGCAGTCATCTGTGAACTTGGTCAGCCACAGTCCTTCCGTGTTGGCCTGTACCTCCGAGAAATATATACCGAACAATAGAGGTCCCAGGACTGAGCCTTGTGGGACACCACTGGTAACTGCTTTGGAGTCTGACATGGCTCCAGCAATTCTAACCATGTGGGTTCTGTCCTTGAGCCAGTTTGCAATCCATCTAGTGACATAGGGATTTATATTTAAGCTGGTGAGCTTATCTATAATGCCCGAGTGGGGTATTGTATCGAAGGCTTTTGCGAGGTCCAGGTAGGCTGTGTGGACCACCTTCCCCTCGTCAATGGCCTTGGTGACTGTTTCAAAGAAATCAACCAGGTTTAAGAGGCAGGATCTGCCCTTAACAAAGCCGAACTGGGTAGAATCCAGTGTCTGTAGGTCCCCAATATCTTTATTTATGAGGTCCATGATGATCCTTTCCATAGCTTTGCAGACCAAGCTAGTCAGGCTTACAGGGCGATAGTTTCCAGGATCCGTTGAGGCACCACCTTTATGGAGAGGGACCACTGTTGCTGGACACCACTCTTTGGGCACATATCCTGCAGTAAGGCTGAGATTGAACAGTAGTTTTATGTTTGGGTTTAGCTCTTCTCGGAGTTCATGTAGGACGCAGCCCGGGACACCGTCTGGTCCCATTGATGCTGTGTTTTTTGCTTTGGAGAGGGCAGCTCTTACCTGAGCATCTGAGATGTCAGGGGGGCAGCACTCTGCTGGGATAGATATTTGCCCTTTTGGTGGGGAGGGGGGGAGACGTTTGTGCTGAACCTGTCAGCTAGGATGTTGGCAATGTCTGTGGGTTCAGTGTATTTTTTGTCATTGTGGACTAATTCTGAGCATATCTGGGAATTACCACCCAGGTTCCTAACATAACTAAAGAAAGCCTTGTGATTATCCTTAGTGTCCTGTGCAATTTTTCTCTTGAAGCTGGCCTTAGACAATTTTATGAGTGCCCATAGTTTTTTGCTAATACTGATCAGTGATGCCTTCCCTTTTTAGGATTTTGCTCTATCATTTAGTAGCTTCCTCCTTCTATTGTATAGTTTGTTTATGGCTGGGGTCCACCAGACAGGACGTCTGCCTTTGGAGGATTGGGTCTTGGTTTTATTTGGGATCGCATGATCCATGCATTCCTGAAGGTGTTCACAGAATGCATTTATAAAGGATTCTGCGGTCTGAGCCGTATTTTCCACAGGCCGGATTCCACCTCGGTTTTGAGGAGTGTGAAATTTGCTTTAGAGAAGTTTTTCACTGTGTTTTCTGGGCAGGGGGTGGGGTCGGGATGTGAATATCCAGTGAGATTAGTTTATGGTCTGATCTTACCAGTGAGGGATACACTTCTGGTCTGGAGCATAGAGTCCCCATGTTGGTGATGATCAGGTCCAGTATGTTTTCCCCTCTTGTGGGAGTGGTAACAAGTTGTTCCATAGCATTTGAGTTTATAAATTCTAGGAACCTTTGGGCTAGGGTGTTGGAGCTAGAGTAATGCTCCCAGTCTATGTTTGGGTAGTTGACGTTGCCCAATATAATGGTGTTTGGAGAGACCTTCATATTTTCCAGTCTTCTCAGGAAGGCCGAGTGGGGTTCCTGGGTTTGGGAGGGTGGTCTGTAGCAGGCTATAAACTGGAAGGCAGTTTTACCCACTGTTAGTTGCACATGGATAGTCTCTGATGCTTCGTGCTTTGCCACCAACCTGGAGGTGTGGGTATCTTTGATGAATATCGATACTCCCCCTCCTTTTGTGGTTCGGTCCAAGTTTTGGGGCCGAAAAGCATGGTATGAGGTATAACCTGGTAGTGCTGGGGTGCTCTCGGGAGCCCTGAACCAGGTATCTGTTACTGCATAGATATCGATGTTCTCCATGCTAAGGAGAGTTTCAAGTGCATGCATCTTGAGGTTTAGACTTCTGGCGTTGAGTAGCATTACTCTTAGTTTCTTATCCCTTGTGATACCTATGGAGGTGGGTTTGTCTTTTGAGCCTTGCCTAAAAAAGGCACTATGGGGGTAGCAAGAGCCTTTGCCAATATCCGAAAGCCCAGGGGTGACAGGTGCAAGCCGTCCCTAGTGAAGCATCGTGGCTTGTCGAGCATATCATCCCAAGCTGACAGGCATTGGATCCCTTTGAATGACACCAGTACTTAAGCCAATTGTTGAAATTGATCATCTTGTCTTCATATTGTGGCATCATTCTTGGTGATGGTAAGATGCTACTCAAGGTCAGGGTCATACCGGCCTGGGCTACATGCTCAGAGAGCTCCTTTATGTCTCCTTTCATGTAGTCCAGGGAGGTACGTCTCAGGTCATTCACACCAGCATGGACAATGACTGAGTCATATTTGTACTTGCCTTAGAGTGACCTGAGTGCTTGTGTTATGTGGCGGATCCTAGCGCCCGACAGGCTGCTCACCATGACCCTCTCCTTGTTCAGCCTGGTGAGCAGGACGTCAGTGTGCCTGACGATAGAGTCACCTATTACAAGTGTATCAGGTGTGTTGTTTAGTCTTAAGGGCTGTGACTGTTCGGCACACTGACTTTGTGAGATATGTGTTGCACGTGTTTTGTTTTGGGGTAGCGGTTGCTTGGGTGTCTGCTTTGGAGGTCTCTGCTGCTTAGGCAGATCTTTATTTAGAGCCTCCGAGTATGTTTTTGTGTGATTATGTGTTTGGTTTGCTGTCGTGGTAGGTCTATGTGAGACTGGAATTGTAGTGAGTGTGGTTTCCTTCTCCTCCTGACTGGTTATGCCAGTACTGAGTAAGTTATTAAAGCAACACATGGTGGTAAATCAATGCACACCACATGCCTAGACCTTAAAAAGATGTTCAACTCCATGCCACACATGGGTGGTGGTGCTCCAAAAGACTTGTCATTGATAGCGTAAGCCACGGTTCAGTCCTTGTAGCACTCCCCTTTGGTATTTACCACTCAGTGGTCAAAGCTAATATTGAGTTTGTAAATGACCAAGTTTGCAGTCCCATCATAAACTCTTCAGACCGTACAAGAGGGTCTGCCCCACACAGATAGCTGATGTCAGAACCATGGACTAAAACTAAATGCCAAGCAATGTATAAATTATAGTCTTCAGCATGCATGCCTTCTTGTAACTATCATACTGACAAAACGCACCAGTGAAAATTAATCCCACGGTTAGGGATCTGGTAATGCATTCCGAAAATGAACTGTCCTATGATTACCATACATCCACTGTTGCGTAAATGTCCTGTTTCATCACACACCTGCAAGGTGAACCTAGATAACTGGATGGGTGACCTCACATTCTCTCTCCTGGTCTATCTTGTCATGCCATTCTTGAGGCTAAAGGAAAATTGTGAATAGAGATTTTTGGCTAGGGTTGAAATGGTCGGCAGATTGAGTGACTGTTGCTTACATATGATCCTATAGTGTCCAGGGATGCAGTAGTTCCACTATGATCTGCACTCAATACCTAATCATTAAGGATAATGCCCCTTTTGGTATGTACCTGTCCAAACAATTGTCACAACTGGAATGACCACAATGCTTTTTCACTGAATAAATGAAGGTCTTAAATCATTAAAACTATGCATGCCATCTTAAATACTTGGCCCTCTTATGGGTATCATACAGGCTATTAAAAATCAACCTCTGCTTGTGTTGAAACCCTCAATGGGTCCTATTCTATGAGATCTATTACACATTTGCAAGTCCAATGGTATCATGAACATGCAAGTCAAGGGAACTCAAGCTCTTTTGCCAAATTAACAGAATGAAGCAGAAACAGAGCATGTAGTCCCTAGTTCTCAAGCAGAAATAAAAGTCAGAGACTCTTCTTTCTGAATTGAAGCATTTATTAAATCATTCCATTTGCCTGCATCACTTCTGACCGATGAGTGCTGTTATTGCACATTTAGATTTTTCTCTTATGTACAATTGAAATCTGTTCTGTGAGGTATTCATTAGAATAGTCACAAAAGGAGTGTATTATAATAGGGCTAAGAAGGGAGAGAGACTATCCAAATGGAAGCTAGGTAGGAGTAGTCTGTAGCAAGAACTGATAGGTTCTGGGTTTTTAGAAAATCAACCAATGGGGTTTATACTCTAGCTCAGTCAGCATAATGAGATAAGAAAACATTGGAACATGATAGGGTCATGAGAATATGAAGAGTGGCCAATGGATAGAGTAGAAGAAAATGATGGTGATCAGCTGTGTGTAGCCTGAGGTAGGCCAAGACTGGTGCAAGAATGTGTGCTTGGCTGAATAACAAGAATGGTGAACAAATAACTATCAGAAAAACTTACGATCAAATATCTTAAAAATGTATAACATTCAAATCTCCATGATGTCTTATCAGAATACACTCCTTTTGTGACTATTCTAATGAAAACCTCACAGAACAGATTTCAATTGCACACAAGTAAGAGAAAAATCTAAATGTGCAATAAGAACAGCACTCATCTGTCAAAAGTGTTGCTGGCAAATGGAATGATTTAATAAATGTTTCTATTCAGAAAGAAGACTGACTTTTATTTTTGCTTGTGAACTAGGGACTACAAGCTCTTGTTTCTATTTTATTATTGTTCTGACAGCACTTATTAGCACATACCCCCTATCAGCACATCTATTGCTGGTGTTTCTAATTTAAATTAACAAAATAAGGTAGAAGGATATGTGTGTGTGTGTGTGTGTATATATATATATATATATATATATATATATATATATATATATATATATATATATATATATATACATAGCAGAGCATACTATGTTGGTAAATAGAAGGTTAACTACAAATTCTCCCTCAGTTTAGCACAACTGTCCATCATTGATAGGCATTATGTAAATATCCAAGCATATTCTTGCTTAACCTGTCTTTAGATTAATCGTATGTATAATATAAGGACTAATAACTACCATGGGAATGTAAGGCTAGGCTCATTAAATTCTTCATAGATCAATACCATAGTAAGTGCCTATAAACTACTTGTCCAGCTTCTGCTTTTACTAGTTTTCTTATGTGATCCTTTGTCAGTATACAAACATCACTACCTGCTTGCTACATCTCTAGTTTTCTCTGAGAATCTGGGTTGCAATCTCCATGGACATTATCACTGCAGAGGTATGCATCACTTGTCTGTGAATCCTAGTCACTGTTTGAAATCACAAGTATGGTTAATTTTTAAAACTACCACTGACAAAAAAAATGCAAAAGCTAAAGAAATTACTGTTACTAAATTCAGGAATGAAGATGGGCAGTCAATTTATAATAATAACCCAAACAAAACCAAAAAACAAAAATGCTGCTGTTGAACTCAAACTGGAAACAAAACCTCGTAAGCAGTTGAAATGGAATACTATTTATTTCAATAAAACGTAAAAATAAAACCAATGAATATTGACTAGGTGCTTTCGCCCTCACACATGGGCATCTTCAGAATCTATTCACATCACAACTTCTTGTATTTACACATACACATCTTCCTTCACTCATCTAAGGGAAGTCAGTTAAAACCACTTAAACAATTAAACCATTTAACTCTGCTCAAGTTAAAAGCTACCTAAAAGCACGGGAAACCTCCTCATAAAATTCTTTTTCATAATAAATTAAAATAACTATTTTGGTTACCATTAATGTGTTCATCTAAAATTGTCTCAATTTGTTTCTAAATGACTTTGTTTACCCTTCCTTCTCATCTTCTATTATTCATTTTGATATTTTCATGATTATATTTATTTTGCTCTTTGTTTTAATATTGCAGAGAATGAAATATGACTGTTGATTCCTGGTTCATTTTTAGCATTTAATCTTATCTGCAACTCGGTTTCTTGGATTTCTGCTTCCAACTTTAGATCCCCTCATCTCTCCTTACTATTTATTTTATCAATAATAAAAAAATATGAACCTTTTAAAGTTGACACATTTTGTGCTATGAGCATATAGTGCACTACACATTTTTTTGTTCCTAATATCCCTGACAAGCTCTAAAATTCTATCCCTTAACCTCCTAGTTGTCTTTCCATCATAGAATTCAAGACATGCTGTACAGGTTGCAATGTATACAACCATCCTGGTGTCACAATTACAGCATCCTGGACATTGTAAAATCCTATAAAACCATTGATGAACCTGCAGCAACTTTAAGCACCACATTTACTCATCTTAGATGTAGAACTACTGGGTTTCTTTTCACTCCCCATTTTCAACAATTCTTTTAAATTTCTACCCCTGCTGTATGCCACTTTGGGTTTATACTCAAACTTTGATTTCAATTTGGAGTCAATATATTTAGTTTTGAGACAAGCATGGGGGTGATATTATTGTATTCAAACACAATCAAAGATATGTTTAGGACTTGCTTCCCACCTATAGTGTCCCTCTTTTTCAAAATAGGTGAAAACTTGTTATTCCTGTTCTTAACCACCTCCTTTCTAATTTTAGACAAAAATCAGGAGGGGTAACCTCTCTCTTTAAACAACCCCAATATGTCCATCTCACTGCCAAAATTCTCATCATCGCTAACCAGTCTTGACAGTCTATCTGTCCCTTTACTACACACTTCTTCTGATGCAATGGAGGGCAACTGTCAAAACTTAAGAATTAGAATAAGTCTTCCCTCTGAAGATGCTGGATGTCAGATCTCATCAGGTTGTCTTTTTTTTCAATAAAATATCTAAAAAATCTATTTTATTTTCAAGCACTCTGTATGTGAACTTCAAAAACCGATGTCATCATAACTCCCAGTCCACAATATTAATATATCATCCAAAAATCTCAAAAAACTTAAGATCCTGGACTTAAATGTGGAGGTAAATACATAATGTGTTTCCCTCTCTGCCAATTCTAAGTTGGCAAAAATTGGTGCATGTTTTGCACCCATAGCAACACCAGTTTTTGTCGAAAAAATTCTCCTGCAAAAAAACAAAAATTATTACTTGATACCAAATCCATCAGGTCAGCTAAAGAATTGACCTTTGTATCATCAATGCCCTCACATGACCTTAACCTGTGACAATAAAAATCCAAACCAATATAGTGGGATATGACACAAACGATTGATGACATCTACCATCAAAAACAGAAACTCTTGTTTAGTATTAATTCCCCTTAAAATTTTTAGACAATGCCAGGAGTCACATAAAATGTATTGTTTGTTATGTAACACTTTCTTTGAATACCAATCTATGAATGCTGCCAAAGGATCAGTCTTAGACCCCCTAGCTGTCACAATTGGTCTAAAGGGAGGATGTTCTGATTTTTGTGCATCTTGGATAGCCCGAAAATAGTTGGAATCATAGGAGCCTCAACTGTTAAATAATCTTACTCAAGTTTTGTAATAACCCCTTGACAAAAGGAGTCATACAAATGTATATTTTTCCATATACTCTGTTGATTTCTTTCAGGGATACCCTTTCATAGGTAGAAGTGTCATATAAAATATCATACATCTTGCAAACATAATTAAATTGTGTTGTTATAACCAAACCCCCTCCTTGTTCTTAATTAATTCTTTCAAACATATTCTTTCATCTAAAATCAAATTGTCAACAGGAGTCATGTTGGCATTGACCACCCTCCTAAATTCACCTTCACACATGCGTTCAAAGGCATGTACCACTGGATTACTCTGAGGGATAAAGGTATTATTCAACATCAACACACTGATCGTGGGTGGTGCTTCTTGTTTAGATGAGAAAAACAAATGTGAATTTAACTGTCTAATATATAGAGTTAGATTAATCAACAATCTCATCTATCTCGCATGTAGGAACAAAGTTAAAACCTTTACTCAAGTTGAAATGCACTTCATGAATAACCAAGTCACTTAAATTGTATATTGTAAAACCATGACTTGCTAAAATTTGTACATCACTTTTCTCTTCCACTTGGCATCTTTGAGACACTTTGCCATAATCTCCACCATTCTGTATAATCTCTAATTGCATGTCCTTCTCCCCCTCCATGTAAATCTGTTGGGTGCCCAGTTGCTGGAGCCAACCCTCAGGGCCCAGCTCCCTCGATTCCTCAAACATTCCAAATGCCTCAATAGAGCTGTAAGCTCCAAAAAATATTCACTCTAGTCATCGTTGTGAGCAACATATCTATTTAAAATATTACTATCTTCCACTCTTGTTTGATTGTCACTAATCACAAAGTGCAAAACTACATGGGTGCCCATGTTTGAGGGCGAAAGTGCTAATTCTATATTTATTGGTTTTATTTTTATGTTTTACTGAAATAAATGGTATTCTGTTTCAACTGCTTATGAGGTTTTGTTTGCAATTTGTAATAATCCATAATGTTATAAAATTGGCTGTCCATCTTCTTTCCTGAATTTGGTAACAGAAGTTTGTTTAGCTAATTTTTAAAACCCAATAATTAAAAATCTGGCTTGCCAAATGAATAAAATAACTAAAAACTTGCTCATAACTAAACATAGTCATAATCATCAACAACCCCTTTTTACATTTTCTAAATGAGGCTGGGGTGTCGTAGCAACTGTTGCCATCTTTTTCTATTCCATCCCTTTCTCCTAGCGTCTTCAGCACCCATGCCTGATTGTCATAGGTCTTCTCTCATGCAGTCTTCACTGGATGCCCTCATTTCCTCTTTTATTCTTACTGTCTGTTCCAAATCCAAATCTTCTACACATGATTGTCTTCTTTCTGCACACGTACTCGAACCACCTTAATCTGTTGTCTTTGACCATTTTTGCAGATGCAGTTGCTTGTGTTCTGCTTTGATGCCTTCATTTCTTGTTCTCTCCCACAATGTGCATCCTACTACCAGTCTTAGGCACTTTATCTCCATCACTTCTAGCTTTCTGAGCTGCTCTGCTTTTACTGCCAGGTTTCTGTACCATATAGTAGCCGTGGTTGAACCACTGT
The DNA here is from genome assembly GCF_019279795.1 of Protopterus annectens. Lineage (NCBI taxonomy): Eukaryota > Metazoa > Chordata > Ceratodontiformes > Protopteridae > Protopterus > Protopterus annectens. Next base: position 107,954,670 of record NC_056743.1, on the reverse strand, counting down.
TTTGTAAACCTTATTTTTCAGTACTTTGGCATTCTTATGAAATATTATGAAATATACTACACCTGATACACTGTACCAGTAGTATGCAGCACCTTTAAATCTAGCTTTGACCTCTACATTGAGACTTCTCTTCTCCTCAACCACCCCTCCCAGATACTTGAAGCCGTTAACCTGTTCCAATATTTTCCCTTCTATCTCCATTCTCAGCTTCTTCTAATTTTCTCCATTTGCTGCCATTAGGCCCATCTTAGCAACTTTGCTGAACTGTCCTCTCCGATGTGTTTGCTAATCTATCCATCATCACCATGAACAGCAGTAGACACAGAGCTGAGCCCTGATGCACATCTACTTCTACTGAGAAACCCTCTATGAAGCTGAATACTGCTTGTACTTGAGTCACTGGGTCTTTGTACATACCTTTTACTAATTCCACCAATGTTTCTGGGACTTCAAACCACTGCAGGACCACCCAAATCAGATTTCTTCGAACCTTGTTATACACTTTCTCCACTGCCCACAGTTGTGAATGTCCCCTATGTTCTTGAATACTGGCACTACTATGCCTATTCCAGTCATTTGGGATATGCCTTTCTCTCCACACCACTATGAGGAGCCACTTCTCCCCTGTGAAACCCAATATCATTGTCATATCTGCTGTGACCTCATCTCAGCCTGCTGCTTTCCCCGACTTCATTTTCATTAGTGCGTTTCTTAATACTTCTTTTCTTTGTTCAGAAGCTGCTGGAAGTACTCCTTCCATCTGACGTTGATGTCCTGTGGACTGGTGAGCAGATTGCTGTTGGCATCCCTCTAGATATCTACTTTATCTTTCTGTCTTTGCCTTGCAAACAAATATAGTTTCTGTCTGCCATCTATTGATCATAGTGTCACAGCAGAATACTTGGTTATCGACCCAGAGAGGCATTTTTAAGCATAGCCGTGCTTCCCAATAAAATGTGATGGGCACTGGCTTCCAAGGGTTTTGTGGAGTATGTATATTGTTAGGCATGCATCACGAGCATTTACAAGCTTCATCTTCCTAATAGAGACATTAATTTTATTTAACATTTGTTAACCAGGAAAGTCAGACTTGGAACAAAGCCAATTTTCAGCAGAGGCCTGGGGGAAAACACTCCAGAAGCATATCTCTGAAGGTGGGAGGAAACTGGAGCACAAGGAAGAAACCACATACATGCAGGGAGGACATGTAGACTCCACACAAAAAGCACTCAAGCTGAGAATCGAACTGGAGAACCTCTTGCTGTGAGGTGACAATGCTACTGCTGCACCACTGTGCCAGACCAGGGGGTATATTTACTTGTTCCCATCCACTGATCTAAGTTTCATTTCAATGAATTCAAGGATGAACACTTCTTCACATGGATGATAAGCCTGTCCCACATATGGGGGAGTCTATGTGACACACACTTGTCCCTCCAGCATGTCCGATTTATGTTGCAGGCAAGGTTTAGGTCACTGGATTGGGTGTTTATGATGCTATTTGTTTTACAAATGTAAAACAGGTCCATTAGGACTGGATTAGAGGATGTTTTCAAGGCAAGGAAAAGGTCAACTCTCAGGAGTCTGTAGGACACAAAATAGTAGTACAAGGATTAGAGGTGGTTTGCATAGGATTTGTTTTCCACACCATGTATTTGTTTTATGAAGAATCTCGGAGAGCATGCCAGTTGTTACATTTGCCTGGCCAGAGTAATACCAAAGTGGGCACTGAAATTAATGACTGGTTTCATGAGGAGATTATAATGGAACAATGGCATGATTGGCTCTAGATGGAACAATGGCATGATTGGCTCTAGATGGAACAATGACATGATTGGCTCTAGATGGAACAATGACATGATTGGCTCTAGATGGAGCAATGACATGATTGGCTCTAGATGGAGCAATGACATGATTGGCTCTAGATGGAACAATGACATGATTGGCTCTAGATGCCATACCCCTACTTATAAGTTGTGCAATACAGAATGATTTCCTCACTACAGCATACACATGATGGTCAAATGCCAATTCACAAACTACACGTGTTCACAAATCCCTGATTACAGAGTCTACAATTAAGGGTTTATTGTCAATGTAGCAGTTTGCTAGGGTGGCCATCTTTCCAGAAAATACTATGATGCACTTCTTGGCACTGAATTTTAAGACCATGAATCTGGAACCAATTATTAGTCTGTGTTGGGCCTTCTTGGAGGATATTTGTGCTTTGGGGGGTTCAATGACTGTACCCAGTTTGCAATCACCTGAAAATTGGTCAGACAAAAGCAGTCCTAGTTCTGAGGCCTGAATACCCCACAAGCAACCATCCTTTTTGTGGAGGAAGGCTCCCCTATTTTAACTTCTTTGGTCCTGTCTTTAAGGCAAATGACTAGTGGGTGATGTAGAGGTTTATATCTACTTTAGTGAGCTTTTCTACAATGTTTGAGTGAGATACTGTGTCAAATGCCTTGGCCAGATCAAGGTAGGCAGTATGTACTATTCTGCTCTCATATACTGCTTTGGTACCTTCTCAAAGAAATCTGCCAGTATGAGCAGGCAAGACCTGAAACTGATAATCCCAAATGTATTTTGGTACAATGTTTGTAAGTTACGTATGTTGTCATTTAGGACATCCATGTTTATCCTCTTCATAGCTTTGCATATCAGGCTTATAGGTTGAAAATTCCCCTGGTTTGTGAATGACCCACCCTTGTGCAGTGGGATAACCACTGCAATCCTCCATTCATTTGGCATGAACCTCGTTTAAATGCTGTGGTTATATATTATTTCTAGTGGTCCCAACAGTTCATGTTTCATGCTACTAAGGAGGCATCCTAAGATATTATCAGGACCCACCAAAGCAGTTTTCTTGGCCTTCGAGAGTACCTTAAGCACCTGCTCTCCAGAGTTATTTGGGGGAGTTATGGATATGGGTATTTCCTGAGGGGCATCTGATGGGGAGGGAGGGTTAAAACTGGAGCTAAATGTGTTTGCTAGAAAGTTTTCTGCATCTTGAAGCTCTGCATCGGTGGCACCATTTATGATTAATGTAGTATCTTGCTGTGTATATTGCCTTTGAAGTTACAGACATAGCTGAAGAAAGCTTTGTAATTGTCCTTGGCCTGGGAGGCTAATTTTACCTCGCAATTGACTATAGTGGACATTAGCAGCACCTTACACTGCTTGTTTAGGCTGATGAGGGATTTTTTTTAACCTTACTAGGCATTGCACCTCTCAATTTCTCCCATGAATGTGTTCCTTTTGTGAAATAAAATACTGATTCTGGGATTCCAACAAGGCAGTTTGTTTTTTTTGAGTTGATCCTGTGCTTAAAACAAGTGAATTTCTGAGAATGATGTCATATAGACGGTGATTTCAGGGTTTGGGGGCCTTGAAAGTTTGCCAGGATGGCACTTAGTAGTTGGATGTTTGCCCTAGAATAAATTCTAAAAGCTGAAGGGTTAACCAGTGTCCCTGGTTTTAACTTTACTCCAAAGGGAACAGCTGTATGGTCAGACTTGACCAGCAGGGACATTACACTAGGGTGGGTGCAACATTTTGCCATGTATGTGAGGATGAGATCAGTGATGTTTGTACCCTTTGTTACTGACCAAAGGTGTTTGCATTTACAAAGTCCAGGAATCATTGGGCCTGAATGCATGATTCAGCGTTTATGCTAGGGTGGTTAAAATTTGCCCATGAGTATGTTGTTAGGTTGAATACATATAAGCAGATTATAGTTTTCCTGGGTCATAGGGGGGGACCTATACCTTACAAGGATATGACGTGGTACTTTTCCTATGGTCTTTTGGACATGGAGAAGCTCAAGTGTGTCATACTGACAGACCAGCCTTGAAGTGTGTTTGCTCTTAATGTAAATAAAGACACCTCTGGTAGTTGGTCTAAATGTTTTTTAGACACTGTAGCCCTGCACTGCCAGGGTGCCCTCTTTTAAATCATGCCTCAGTAACTGCACAGACATCTACTTTCTCCAGGAAGAGGGAAGCCTGCAGGGAGTGGAGTTTTTTTTCTAAACTCCTGGAATTAACCAGAAAGTCCTTCAGAATTTTGATAATCTAATAAAGGAAAAACTAGTAACCTTTAATTGGTTATAATTATGCAATATATCATGTTTGCATGTGGGTCAACCTGCAACTCCACAGCTCTTTATGTCATTTTGTTACTACAAATGGACTTATTTACTTTTTCTTAACTAATGTCCATGTGCATTTCCACAGACAGCTGTAAATCATAATTTACTGGCATTTAGGTTTGCATGCCAAGAAGCTAAACTGCATTTTTTAATACATTTTATAAAGCCTTTCAGATGACTACAATGTGAGTTATGATGTGGAGGTTTAACGAAATTCATTTTCACCCTTAAGCTTTACTTGAAAACAAAATTAACCAGTCAATTTATAATTTACAGAATGATCCCTTAACTACAGTGAAAACGGTGGTCCTCCATCATACTATAACACTCAACTGGCTATCTGCACGTGGCAGTGAGATTAGTATTTTGTGGTTTGGATGGGAAGGGGTGGATAGCAACATTTGCATTTTTTTCCCTTTTCATCTTCTTATATAATATACAAAGAAAACTGATAATACCTTCTCGGCATAGGAAAACAAAAGTTGGGTTTCAGAAACATCATTTATTTGGCTGTTTAATGCAAAATACACATCTTTCAGGTTCTTAGAGCAAGGAATCTGGGCAAAGCCTAAAATAATGGGAGGACAAAGGTCCAGAAATAGATTTTACATTTTGCTCTTATAAACTTAGAATGTTGCTAGAATAACAGGATTTGAGTTAGCATGCATTTTCTGAAGGATAATGAATTTTCCGAAGGATAATGAAGTGTGAAACTCAAATGTATGCCATTATTTAATAACTTCAATCCTCAGTGATTTGCCAGAAAACCACAGATTTTATGAGGAAGATTCCACAAGTACGATGCAAAAATCTGGACCGTTGAGAGGTATGCAGTGCATGACAGATGTAAAGCAATGCAACTTGAAGCTGATTAAGAATGTAACATGAGCCAGTTAGTTCAATGAAGATAAACACATTAAGGAATGTTCTTGGGAAAACCCACAGGTCACATAAAGAAGCACATTTTCAATGGCAATCGCATAACCCAAGGAATCCTGTGACATGTATGTAGCATGGCTGCAAAGATGCGTGCTCACAAATGCAACACCGTCATGATGAAGCCATAATGATGGGTTTCACAGCAAGTTCACTATAAATGTTGTTGTTTTATATGCAAAGATGATGGATATATAGGATAGTCAAGAAGGGGGAATAAGCAAGGCGACAAAGAAAAGAGCAAGACAAAAAGAGTGGAACGGAGATGAAGAAGCTGGGGTATATATTTTTGTGTTGTGTAACAGATGGATATTTTCTATTTTTCAGAAAAGGGCAGAGAGGAAAGGTAGTATGGGGAAGCAGTAAGCAGGCAAGAGTACAGAGATGGTAGCAGACAAACACAAAGAGATGCTGACAGAAAAGTGAGGAACAGAAGGCAGAGAGAGAAAGAGAGGACACGCTGTGTTAGTTGGGAATGGATCATGCTGATGATGTAAGTAAATTACAAAAAAGAATATAACCATGATTTATGACAGTGATGGTTGACCTGAGCACTACCCTACACAGCACCCAGTCAGCGGTCAATAACCTTTATAACTGTCTTTCCTACAGATCCTGCTTCAGGTGGCCCATATTGCCAGGCCAGGGGCCAATGTGACTGACAGTCATATATTGATAGACAATAATAAACATTCCATTCTAGACTGGATTCTCTCAAATCACCCAAACCTACGCTCTTAGTCTGGCTGCCTTCCAGGCTCACTAAGTGATCACTCCCCCATCTACCTAATCAGACATAAAACAGACTCTACCAAAACCACTATCTATAAGCACATCCATACAAAAAAAAAAAAAACTTCTCCATAGAAACTTTTAACTCCCTCCTAATACATCACAACAGGGCCCGTTAAGAAACCTTTGCCTCAAGGAGGCTGTTAACTACTTCAACAACTCATTCTTAGCCACCCTAAACTCTCTAGTCCCTATTAGAAAAGTACATTTCAAATCCATATCACCTCAATGGCTAACTGAAGACACCATAAACATAAGGAAACAAAGAGAGAAAGCATGGGAAATTTATCAATCAGCAAAAAACAAAGCTTCCCTTCTAAACTATCAACAACTATGTAATTTAGCCAAAAAACAAATTAGCTCTGACAAAAAGTCCTAATACACCCTGATCCAACAAAAACAACCCTCAGATTCTGGCACTTCATAAAGCAACTTTTGAATCATGGACAAACCACTTCCCCCTCTCCAACCACCCCCAATGCCAGCATAAGCATAGCAGCCCAATTTAATTCACATTTTATTAACTCCATTAAGGCCCTATTAAACAACACTCCCCCCAATATTTTCCACAATGCCTATCCATCAATCTGCTACCTTCTCATTTCAGCCCATCCAGACCATTTGCATCCAAAAATTCATGTCAACTCAAACCCGCAACACTTGCAGCTGATCAACTCCCAAACGAATATCAAACTAGCAGCTGACTCCATCTCATACCCAGTCTCCTTACTTATTAATCACTCCATTACTGAACAATATGTGCCAGTACTCTGGAAACTCTCCCACATCATTCTCCTGCATGAGAGTGGCCCATACACAGAACTATCCAACTACAGACCCATTGCCCTACTCATACAAGCTGTCAAGTGGAAAAATGAAATCTCTACCCTTCTACCTATCACCACTGGAGTCCCACAAGGCTCATTTCTTGGCCCCTTACTATTTTACATCTTTACAAACAAGCTAAGTTCTGCATCCATACATGCAACTATAGTGCAGTATGCAGAAGACTCCAAAGTAATCTGTGCATCCCCCTCCCACCCCAAACTCATATCTAAAACTCAGAGAACTTTCTCAGATAATGAGCAGCATCTCAAAGAGAAAAAACTCATACTAAATCCTAACAAAACAAAACTAATGATATTCTCTAGCAGATCCACATACCCCCATACCCATTTTCATATCTACGTTTCCAACAGCATGTAAGTCGAACCAGTAGATAGCACAAAGTTACTAGGTGTCACAATAGACTGCTCCCTAAAATATAATAAACACATACCCAAACCATAAAAAAGATACACATTAAACTTGGCTGTCTATACAGGACCAGAACATTCCTCACCCCTACCCCTAGAAAAGTATAGCAGCACTATACCTTCTGTCATCCTTACTGTACACGCCTCCCCCATCTTCACTAATCTTAGACAATATGAACTGTCCAAACTAGAAATATGTTACCACAAAATAGCTCATTTTGTTGTCTGCGTCCATAATAGAACATATCACTGCACTGCCCTGAAACAGCAACAATGGCTTGAACTGCCTAACCTATTATCACTTAACTAATTAAAAATTGCTCACATTATACATCGACCCGATGCCTGCCCAGCTCTAAAGAATCTAATTCAACCTTATAATGCCACTCATACCCTACGATCATCCAACAAACTACTCCTAAATGTTATTAAATCTAGCAATTAATTTGGTGACTCCTTATTTACAAATCACATCACAAAACTATGGAACAGCATTCCCCAACAAATAATTAATATCCTCACTACCTCCAAATTTAAACTCCTTCTCAAAGAACACCTAAGCAATAAATGGCTCTATTCCTGTATTACTCCCAGATAAGATTTGCTCCACTCTTCTTCCATCAAACCTTTCTTGAACTAATTCCTCTTTCCTAACTTCTCTCCTACTCCTGCCTCATTGCACCTTATTCTCATTTACATTCCATGGAGTGGAGCGTGCTTTTTCCCTAAAACTAGGTGTTACTATAATAACCTGTAGGTTTTGTAACCTGCATCTACTATATATCCAAGTTGTACTTTCTGATTTTAGTAATATTGGTCAAATTATAATATGCTTCTACTGACTTTTTTAGCAGCCACTGTGTTAATTGTTATATTGTAACTTCTGTTCTAATTGTTAAGTTTTTGTTGCTATAATTTGTTTCTTTGAGTATTTCTTCCTGGGCTTCCACTGAAAATGAGCCATTGGCTCAGTCAGACAATCCCAGTAAACAAATGTAAAATAAATAAATAAAACATAAGGATGCCCTCCAGGTGGCCAATGTGGGTATCATACTGCCATGCTGCCATCACATCCTAACTTCTGTTACATTCCCATTGGTGATCGCCCCAGAAGGACAGGCTAAAACCCTACGAGTGACTGACCTTAAACTGGTGACAGACTACTAAAGATAACCACTGAAGCATCCAGATCCTCTCCCACTATGTGACCTTCATCACAATAAAGACAGACAGACCTGGAGACACCAGGACAACCTGCAGTTGATGGCAGGACAGGTTGATGGTGACATGACCACTGCTACACCATAGCCACACCTGTTTATGGCACTGGAAAAAAAAGGAATAAAAATGGAGAGAAACATCAGAAAAACAACAAATAAAAATTAAAAAGGACAGCAATGTGAGAAAGACATGACAACAAAAAAGAAAAAGAAAATCTTAGCAATACTAAGCAAAATGGTTAGGCATAGAAGTACCATAAAGACCTAAAATCTTCATAGATATGCAATCCCATTGTAGACAACACATCTATCTGACAAAAGTGTAATATTGTTTGCAGTGCGCTACAAGGTGAAGGGTGATGTAATACCTATGCAGCTCCATTGTGTGCCTGTGAGGACAGGAGAGCACGCAGCAGAGTGACTTCAAGGGTAATACCAAGATAGCTCTGATGCAATGTTCTATGGCCAAGATATGTACAAAGAGTTGATGGACATCATTTACCATGTAGTGGCCTGCAGAGCAACAAGTGGGTCATGTCATGGGGACACCACCAAAGAAGGGCACCATCAGACATACCTTTCAACAGTCCAGATTTTGCAGAATATCCACAGATTTGCCTCATATTTCAGTCTGTCCCTCATATAACATGTGGTTTTCTGGCAGCATGAGGGACTAATGCTGCTAAATAATGACAGCCATTTGAGTTAAACTTTATTATTTAGAAAATGCAAGCAGAAGCAAAAGCCTTTTTATTTTAGCAACCTCCTATGTTTATAACAGCAATAAATAAAACCTGCCCCTGATTTTGAATGTTTGTCACGTGTGTGTGTGTGTGTGTGTGTGTGTGTGTGTGTGTGTGTGTGTGTGTGTGTTTATAGATACTTACTAAGATAGTGATCTGAGAGGATCTTCAAAATCTTAGACCTGAATCACTATTAAGTTTTTAGCCCTTACAACTTAAGTACGAATAAGCCAAAGACGGATAGAATATTTACATTTTACCCCTATCTATAAGGGACAAGAGTGCTAAACCAGGAAAAAATTTGCATTTTTCCATCCATTTGTCCAGGTTATATTTTAAAAGAGCAAGGGAAGTACTTTGCTTTGTGTGTAGAGGAAGACAGTAGTAGTATTCTCTGTGATACATGTCTATCCTTCCACCATGTTCTACCGATATTGCAGAAGAGATTAAGATCTATTGGCTGGATATTTATTCCACCACTGTTTTGTGGATGTACAGTAGATCAGAAATGATGGTCTGTTAGTGAAGCAGAAGTTACCCCTCAATAGCTTTTATGATTCCTGAGAAGAGGGACGAGGCTTTGAGATGGTCACTGCAGTTTTTTTGATTTTTGTCCCTTGGTTTTCTTGGTAAGCAAGCATTGTAGTCAAATTGTGTAACATGCTTTGACAGGTACAATACTGATGGGACATTACACTCATTGATTAGCATAATAAGTGCCAAGTATATGAAATGATCAAAGCACTGGACCTAGACAATATACCCTTGCTAATAAGACATGCAATAAAATAGGACCTTCTTACAATAATGAATGCACAAAGCTTGAAAGATAATTTGTTGTCCACATAAGTTTTCAGGTTTCTAATTACGTAATCAATTTTCAGGTATGAATTGTCGATGTGACAGCCATAGGGCACTTAATGCTTGGAAAGGAGATTATTATATATTTCTTGGCATTTTGTTTTTTCCATGGTTATGACACAAGCTATTTCTCTTGGAAAGACACACTTGGAAGATCTTGGTGCCCTGTGGAGAATTTATGACAGCACCAAGTTTACAATCATCTGCAAACTTGGTCATCCACAAACCATTTATATTTGCATTGACCTCTGAGAAGTAAATGCCAAAGAGGAGAGGTCCAAGTACTGAACCCTGGGTACACCACTAATGACATATTCTAGAAGAGCTAAAGCTGTCTAACCTTATTTCCTGGGTTCTGTTTGTGAGCCAATTTTCTATCCAATGTTACTTAGGGATTAATATTTAGCTGGGTCAGTTTACAGTTAATACCAGTGTGTGAATGGCATTAAACACCTTTATACGGTCAAGATGCATGGTTTGTTTGGAGTTTCCTTCATCCATAGTGTCCTCAACTTTCTCAAAGAAGTTGACAGGTTAAACAGGCAGGAGCTACCCATGATAAAAGTGAACTGGCTTGGGTCAAGAGTTCAAAAGTTACCTAAATTCTTATTTATAAAATCTGTAATGATCATCTCCATATCCTTCCAGAAAATGATGGTCAGACTTATGGGTCTATAATTTCCTGGGTCCATTGATGCCCCCTGCTTTGTGTAGTGTGATGACTGTTGCTGTCCTCCATCTTTCCAGCACAGAGCCTGTCTGGAGTTTGATACTGGATAGCCTATATTGAAGGTTTAACAGGTGCTGTATCATGCTGGTGAACAGGCAACCTGTTATGTTATCCAGCCCCACAGAGGCAGTGTTCTGAACCTTGGGATGTGCTTTGACGACTTGCTCTTTGGAGATTCAAAAGGGTGGAGGTATAGATGCAGGTATATAATCTGGGAATATGGGGGTGGGGTTGAAGTTAAAGTTAAATTTATCCACTAGTGGACTATGTCCTGAAGGTATGAGTATGTGATATCATTCACTATTAGCTCTGTGCAGTGTTAGGAACCGTTTCTGAGGTTCCAAGCAGAGTTAAAGAATGTATGGTTGTCTTCTGCCTGGGTGGCTATTTTTACCTCATATCTAGCTTTGGTTGAATTGACCAGCGATGGAAGTTCCTTGCTAGGTTTAACACGTTTTTTTTTTGCATATCTTCATTGCTATAATATTTATTGCATGTCTGACATCCAGCTGTATCCAACCGAACTGAAACCAATTAAATGTTACTTTTAGCCAATACCCCACTGAACTGCAACCAATTAATGTGATATCCTTTACTATCCTGGGTCAGTAACTAAGGAGATTCAATCCTCACTAACTACAATGCAAAACTGTTACTTAAACAGGAGTAATATTTCACAATTTTCCCCTAAGAGCACAACAGGAGCATGCTCTATTTCCCTGGCAATGGACTATATACCTCTGTCACCCCAAATGTAACTCCTTGTAATACATTTCAGAGCAATGTGTCCCAGTTTAAGACCTCTGATACAGTCACACAATCTATAAGACAGTTCTTAACTTTAACATAATTAAATCTACATCAGACAATTTTGACATGGGCTGAACAGCTTTACCATGGAGTAAGGAGCTGAACCAAAGCTCACAGTCATATTGTCTACATACCATCTCAAAAATATGAATACAGCTATCAAAGTCATCCCCATCCCTGTACTAAGTTAAAGGTTTATTGACCGTTATGGCTTTTGGGGTCCAGTTATTCCCTTCCCCATTACATGCATGACCATTTTGAAGTGTAATAAGCTCCACTTCATGCCAGGCCTGCCTTTCATTCTCCTCACAGTGTCTCTAGTTGATCTTGGCTGCTAAATGCCACAGTTTCTGCTGATTTCAGTTCAAGACATTTAATTTTCAGTTCATGTCAAGGCTGTTTCTATTCAGCCTCCAGCAGTTTGTCTTCCCAGTTCATATTGGCACTGCTTCTGCTTATCCTTCAGGTGCAGTCTCTCTGCTGATTTCTGTTCAAGATGTTTGGCCTCCAGGCACATTCTCTCTAACTCCGGATGAATTCTCAGGTCCTCTGAATGACTGGTCTGACCTGTGGCTGCAACCAAGGCTGAAATCATTGCTTCCTTGGTCAGATTGGCATGCACCAATCCTCTGGTTTCACACTCTTTAGTCAACTGGATCTTTGTCATGTTGCTAACATCTTCTGCTGACATCTTTGCCTGCTATCCCTGACTAATTAAAAAAAATAAACAAAACTGTGGTGGATTCAAATTCTGAAAATTTACCCTGTGGCTGGCAAGAGTGCACACCTTAATGACAACAATTCACAGGCTACTGGAATCCAATAAAAATCCCACTACTGCCACCAACAAATGTGATGTCTGGCTACAGCCTACTGGACTGCCACTGATTAAATGTTACATCCAGCCAATACCCTACCAGACTGCCACCAATTAAATGTGACATCCCTTACTATCCTGGGTCAGTAACTAAGGAGCTTTAATCCTCACGGCTTACTCCAATGTGAGACTGTAACTTAAACAGGAGTACAATGTCACAATTTTCCCCTAAGAGCACAACAGAAACATGCTATATTTTCCTGGGCCTGGACTATATACCTCTGTCCACCCCAGATGTAACTCATTATAAATTTCAGAGCAATGTGTCCCAGTTTAAGACCTCTGATACACACACACTACTACTACTACTACTTTCGCTTTTTCCCGGTTAGGGGTCACCACAAGCAGATCAACTGTCTGCTCATGACTGGCAGTGGAGTTTTACGGTGTTGAGTTGCCAGCCCGGCGCCCAACCATCCACAGAAGGCACACGCACACACACAAACCTAGGGTCAATTTAGAGTGTCCAATCCACCTACAGCATGTCTTTGGGATGTGGGAGGAAACCGTAGCACCGGGAGGAAACCCACGTGACTACAGAGAGGACATTCAGACTCCACACAGAAGGCACCACAGCCAAGGATCGAACCAGAGAACCTCTTGCTGTGAGGCAGCAATGCTAACTGCTGCACCACTGCAGCTGCCCTTCTGATACACTCACATTAAAAAGTAAATTTAAATCTCACACATCCAAAGCTTTCTATGAAAGCCTGACATAGATTTCCAGCTGTGTCCCTTCTCCAAAATAATACAGTAATGCTGCTACCAATCAGTGTGTCTTCCTGCCTTTCTACAAGGTGTTCAGTTATGAAAATTAAATATCAAAATAAATGATAGTTCTCACCAGAAGTGACCAGACCTTCAAGTTTACCTGGGGAGTATCAAACAGGTATAAGCACTCTCTAATCTCTAAAGAACACACTGCTTTCCAGCCACAATGTAAAGTAATGACAAACATTTAATGAAAAGTAAAATGATTACAAGAATGTAAACCAATAACTTTCAATAAACACAAGAATCCAGTCACCAGAAATGTAAAATTAATCTTTAAGATAGAAGTCCATCATTCTAGAAAAACTCTATCTGAATAACTAAACTTTTCTAATCTAACTAGAAAATACCATCCCCAATCCAAGCTAAAACTTAACAGCAATGCAAATGCAGGCTTACAGTTTTTTTTCTCTTTCATGGGTACCCACTGACTGCAACTCTCCACTAACAGCTGCTCTTCACAAACTGCTCAGCACTTGACTAACTGCTCAATGGTTGAACTGCACAGCTTAACAGTCTCAATGGTCCTAGCTTAAAAATAACCATCGGCTGTTTTTAAAAAAGTTTTTTTTCCTGTCAATCAGCTGTTTAAAAAAACCTAGCAACCAGGAACATTCTAATGACATTACCTACTGTTCAGCAGATTCCCTACCGTACTTTAGAATCTCACTCTCAAACATGTATAATTAGAAAGTTATCAAAACACTGACAGATTATTTAAACACTTTGTATGAGCAGGGAGATGTTCAATATTTTAAAAACATATTTACATTTTCACAATTAGACATTCTGGCATACATTACAAGTTAATCAGAGAATATGCACAAATCTCCTGCCAGACATGCTAATACTGATGACAGTCTCTTCATTTTCTTCATAGCATGCAATCTTTTTTTCTTTTATTTTAGAGGTGGCTAAAATTTGGCTTTCACCATAGGGGTTTATTTTCAAATCTGATAATGTATTTGCTTCAGAAGAGAAGAGATGCATCACTGCAGCTATTCACTTGTACATAGAATTTGATATTAAAGGATTTCACATAAGCAGTGGGGTCATCATGCCTTTTTATCATGACTTTGCATAATCTCTGAATACCGAGGTACTTGAGGATGTTTCCAGCTTTAGTCTTAGGGTGAATGAGACTGATTTATGGTCCGATTTAATGAGAGAGGATGGGAGTTACAATTGATGGGGAACACAACCGTCCCATGTTGGTTAGGACAAAAACCAGGATTTTGTCTCCATAATCGGGGTGCAGACTAACTGGTCCAGATAGTTTGCATTTAAGAAGTCCAGAGATCTCTGGGCATCCTTGTTAGGGTACGTACAACTCTCCCAACTGATGGATGTTTAGCTGAATTCCTCTAGGAGAATAGTATTTGGCCTACAGCATACAGACTCCATTCAAGTCGGGAAGAAATATAAGGGAGTAAGGTAATGACACCAGTATAGGGGAGGACATGCCATAGTTGTTAATGGTGGCCATTTTAGTGGAGGTTAGGATGCTGGCTTTGGGTGGATTATAGAAAGTGGTGAAGGGGAAGTATTAGTGAATGTGAATTTACTAATTTTCTTTCTTTTCTTGCAGCTGACAAAAGTCCAAGCATTAAATGATGAGCTGAGATTGTGTTGCAACAGATGCCTTATTTAATGAATTGGCTGCACCATCACTACTGGCTAGTGGACCTCCTGCCAAGCCTGAGGGGGACAAGCCAATGAAAGTGTAAGCCAGGAGTGGACTATGTCAGTGATGGTACATGCAGCAAGGTGAGGAGGAGAACATGGAGGAAGGATTACAGGATCATAGTTGCAATGATGGTGGAGCCCAGGCCATCAGTAGAGAACTTATTGAAGGAGAGACAAGGTTAGGTTAGAAGCATTGGCTAGGAGCTATGTGACCAGCCTGAGACAGAGTAAGGTTAGGAAGACAACAAGATATCCCATCTGCAGTTGTGAGGCAGGAATTTGTACCACCAGCTGGGGACTCACTCTCCTGATGCCAATGGATTTAAGTCAGGAGGGGTTATCCACAGATTGGTTAGGAACACAGGCCTTTTTGATGGGTGGCTAGGTGATTTTATATCCCTACATCTGTGAAAGTAAACACACAGCAGGGGGAATATGTGTAAGTGTTCGACTTGATAAATGCAGATGGGGCACTGAGGAATGTGGAGAGAGAGGCCCCAGGGACAAAGGATTTGTCATTAGCACTAGCAGCTCTGGCAGGAGAAGGTCAAACAGGTATAGAGCCTGGAATTGTGATAACTGAGTGTTACATTTTTTGCATCTGAAGGCAGTGATTTTGAAGAAGGATAATTCCTAAGATTTGCCATTGTTGGCATTTTTAACCATTAGGGAATGCAGTGGCTGACAGGTGGTAATAAATGGTAGTGTTATGAACAGCATTTCTGGAAACTGAAATTGGTAGATTCGTCATTGTGGAGGGAGTCAAAGCATGTTCATGTATGGCTTGGCATTATGTTGGCTTGAGTTGTGGACCTAGCCAGAATTTCAATGGGGGACAATATGGAGAAAAAACTGGATGTGCCATCCTTTTACTATAAGGAAGTGCACCTGGTCTTCTTGCAGATTTAAATGCTTGTTCATTCTTTGAGGCAATCACATGGAGCAATGAGATGCTCCTGTAAGGATGGGACAGGTGTCCAGGGCTCTCCCATGTCCTATGAAAATGCTAGGCAGATGGTAGGAGGGATGGCAGCCTGAGGGGGAAGAGATTTATTTCTGGGCAAGGGGTTGTTTGCCATTTTGGGGAATGGTTAGGAAAATGACTAGCCCATTAAAGTTCATATCTTGTGGGTTTAATTGCATGATTCCCCACCAAGTAGGCAGCATGAGAGTTACTGCAAGGTTTTCTTTTAGTTTTTTTCAATTAGATCAAAGGTTGTGGTGGGAGGCATATCAGTGAACCAGAATCTGGTGGAGAAAACATTACACAGAGTTTACTCAACAAGGATGTAAAGGCAGGTAGGATGATAGGCCCTTTTGAGAGGCCTCCATTTCCATTTTTTGTACCTTGCCACTGAGTTTGGTACCCAAGAAGCAGCCTAAAGCATTTTGTTTCCTGAAGGGAGGTCAGTAAATGTTTATATAGATATGGAAAATGCCAGAGTACAGTATGCCTCTGTGGATGATGTGGTAAGGCTCATCAGATGCTGTAAGCCCTCCTAGTTAATTAATTTGGATATCAAAACATGTTTCAATTCTTGCCCTTATATGCAACACAACTGGCCATGTAGGAGTATGTGCATGGTCCCCAGTACTCAATGTTTATGCTAGGTCTACCAGCTACTCTCCACTTCCCACGAAAACATACTCCATTTTGCTTGCACCAGTCATGGATTCAGAGGGTGTCCTAGGGGCACAGCTGTTCTGTGCTTCCATGCAGGGGGCGAGGGTTTGATGACCTACTCACTTCTTTCCATTGCCCCCCAATCTCACTCATTATGTCTGAGAGCAACTCACCTCTTTGAACCATGCCTCCACATGGGGTGTGTATCAACTAGCACCCTCCCACCTTGGATGGGAAACCCATCCCTTCCCTACAGCTTCATCATTCACCCAAGCCACTAATTAAACCTGAGTGGGTTTGACTACAGTCATGACTTTATCCCTGTATGCCACAGGAACCGCTCATGGCATGTGTTAATTTTGAGAAGCTTATCGCACCCTTACATTGCATTTGGCTGATATTGATTTTGAGGCAGAGGGGTATTCATGATTTGAATGATTTTTGTTTTCTTTTATAATCATTGAGGGACAGGAGGAAGTGAAGGAATGTATGCAGTACTTTACTGAGTTATGTCAAGAGATGATGATGCCATTAGTGTGCGAGAAACTGAAAGTCCCAAGCAAAGTTTTAAACTTTTGGGGATTACAAGTGAATGTTGAACATGGTTTGTTCTGCGTGCCTGTAGAGAAATTTGAAAAGGTGTGGGACACAACTGAGTTGTTTAGGAGGAAAGAGAAGGCCAGGTATCAGGAAGCAATTGGATTGCTAGATTTGTTAAATTTTGCAAGTAAGGCAGTAGAGCCAGGTCAAACGTTTAGCAGAATATTGGCCAATATTTTGAGGGGAGGAAGGTGAAAGCACCACAGAGGAGAGCCAGATCATGGTCAAATGGTGCCTTAGGCAGAGTAATGGACCTGGGCCCCTGACCCCATGCAGCTCTTCTGGTGTCCTATTAACTTGTCCCCCACCCCCAGTAACATAAACTGCTCAAAACTGTCAACATGCAGGCTATTTTCTTCTTTAATTTAAAACTTTTAATTTACTTATCCTTTGTTGATCAAGTTAGTCCCATTACACCCTTGGCAATATTTATACTACTAGGAGAAATTTGACAAGGGCATTGGGAAACTTCCCTCTACTCTTTTCAATAGCTCAGGTAGATGTAAAAGATCTCATTGCACCCATCATCAATGAAGACAGATTAAGTCTCAGTTTAACTTGTCATCCAAAGGATGACACATTCAGGAGTGCAGCAACTCCTTCTCTGCCCTTAAGGAGCACTGCAGCATCAGGAGTACATACCTGTTGTGTTACTGACACTGATTTCAAATTTTATAGAACAAACACTGGTTGCCTTTTACTAAACAAAACAGTTGCGCATTGAAATCAGACTTAACATTAGCAACAGTAAACTTCTCTTCCCTTGATGCTCACATTCCTTGAAGATGCATCGAATCTCACATTCACTGAAAATACACCCATCTAGTTTTGAACATTGGTTTCATTAAGCAGTGAAACAAAATGCATGAACAAATAAATGACAAAATTATCCATATCAGAGCATTTCAATCAACTCTGATGACTAAGTGTAGTCTGGTAGTTGGTGTACAGGATTAAAGGCTCTTACCTCCTGTAGCCAAGGTACAAGGTTTGAGCCCGACCAAGCTAATTAACTAACCTGCCATCTCTAAGTAGGGTATTACACGCACACACACACACACACACACACACACACACACACACACACACACACACACCCCTTATACCTGCTGCTGAAGGCGTGGTTGCATTTGTTGCAAAGCAACAGCTCTCTGGTTCCAAAATTGTAAAGTCAATGGTAGCAGCAACTCCAACAAGACCTAATGCTCCAACGTGCATTTCAAATCCTAAATAAAAAACAGCAGTTCCAACTCCAATACTTGTTTGAGTAATCAAATCTCATGCATTGCTCTGTGTGTGCACCATACTCCTAAAGACGCATGCACACACCGATCACAAATACAATATGGAGGCAGTGTGTCCTTAAAGAGGAAATGCAAGAAATTTATTTTGTTTAATTAAAACTTAATGTTGTAGCAGCACCCCTTATCAGCCAGCAAGCCCTTGGCAGTTGACTAGATCGCATAGTTTGAATATGGCTTTGCCACAGGGTTAAAAATAACTAGTGATGTCAAACAGAATCTTGCTATATAGACTGAATTCTTGAATTTATTTAATGGAATTTCATTTTGGCAAGACAAGTGGATTTTTTCTGATGATTTGGAACTTTACACAGATGCAACAGGGGAGGCTAGGCATGTCAGTGTATTTTAAGGGAAGTTGGTTTGAAATAGGCAGGCCCGTGGAGTGGCCTTGTAAATGCAGGAAGGATGTCATGTTTTTGGAATTAATGGCATATGGGTTGCATTTCTAGCTTGGCAAGAGAAATTGAAGGGCAGGAAGGTTGTCTTTCAACTACAGACCAGATGTACAACATGCCCCCCTGTATAGAGCTTTCACCAGTGTTTTAATGAAGCATTTACATAATCATTCTGACATGCAGGGTCGGACTATATGGTTGAAACATGGCTTGTTTCTGTACTTTGTGATATAGGTCACAGAAAATGATGTGCAAAATGGGCTGCAAATAGCTGCTTATATATAACAATAGCTAATGGTCATGATACAGTACAGAAACATTGAGAGTTGTGTTACCCAGATCAGCATGTCTACCTAGTTTCAGTGGTCTTTGCTGTATGCTGCTGTTACTCTGCAGGCTATACAGTTTTGCTATCCCCTCGTATGTATCCTGTAGGGTACTTAATGGAGAATTTCTTACCCAGAATATTGTGTGGTAGTCATATATAGCACTGTTATTGGTGCTGTGCTGTTAACCTCATTAGAGGTTTGCTGCTGTCTCATCAGTGTCCAACATAGTGCTGACACAATTTGCTCCACTGAATACCCTAAAATTAGTGACTTTCTTGCAGTCCATGCAATATACAGGACTAGTGTGCACATTGGTGCTCCAATGTGCACCTTCCTGTTAATGTTATGCTGTCTCGAAGTGTGTACCTCACTTCTTAAATGTGTAACTCAAATACTGCACAGCTATCCATCTCATCACCTCTGTGCAGCTTCTCCCATACCCCCTGCATCAGTTTGACATAAGGGTCAGGCTCTTTGCCTCATAGACACAATGCATAGGCTTTGATTCTGACCTTGGTTTATTGACTAGGCTTAAAAATGGCCCTTCAAGAGTTAGCCTAGTATTTTCCTACGAATGTATGAAGGCTGCTGAGGCAGTTGCAATCTGTAGGATTGGTGGTATAGTGGTGAGCATAGTTGCCTTCCACTCAGTTGACCTGGATTTGATTCTTGGTCAGTACAAGATGTCTGTACATTTACTAATAAAGATGGCATAGTCATTAAGTGCAGGGTTGGAATCTCATGAAGGTAAATTCACTAAGCTTAAAATTGCCCATGTGGACAGCTAGCCTAGTACTTACTATGAACTTGTACCATTTGGACAACACAGTATTGCAATATTCTAAGGGCCTGCTGTGCACATCTCCCAAGCACCCTGTGTGGTATTACCATTTGGACAGCACAGTGTCTCCCTGCTCCTTGGCCTGATGGGTACCTACCTCTACACACCTCCCAAGCATTTTGCCAGACCTACTTAAGTGTAGGGTGTGCAGCACCATTGTTGGATCTGTCCTACCAGCCTTAACTTAACCTTCCCAACTCCAAATCCAAGGACTGTTTTCGCCAGAAGTTCTGCACATTGTGCCATAGAAAAAGACATCTATTCAGTGCTGCCTTTCTGAGCACCATTCATTCCAACATGGTGTAGTTTGAGTTCTAGCAGATAGCGTAAGATTCAGATTCTGAATTATGCATCTATGTAGGCAATGGCTGAGCTCCTGTCTGCACTGTGGAGTGACTGCAGAGCAAATAACTTTTGAGGAGAGCAGGCTGGCTGACCATATATAGGTGCGTACTGTCCTCTGTCAGTGATACTGTGGCTCTATAGGACAGTAATGTGAAATCATGCATAGATTATTTCAAAAGTCTTTTTTTAACTTGTTCTTGTCTGGTAAATTTTCTTTCATAATATTTAAACATGGAGAACTTGATGTCAATAAAATAACAGAAGTCACATTTGTTACAGGAACTTCTGAATCACCTAAATAGAGTAATTTTATAGAAATGGATTAGTTTGAGCCAGTTCATCTTAATTATTAAAACATGCATTACTTGTCTTTTTATGTTTCTCATTATTCAAGACAAAGTCAACAATGCATAATTCTTGTCAGAACTGTTGTTCAGTCTGTGTTGGCACTTCAGTGTCAGCGTCATGTAGTTATTTATTTATTGATTGATATTTGATTACAGGGAAAGTCTGGCTGGGTAGAAGCTCATTTTCAATGAAGGTTTGGGAAGAAAAGATCCAAATTAATATAAAATATTTTAAGAACAATAATTTTACAATCTTCAAAAATAAAACAAAAACATCTACAGTTTAAATAATTATAACAAATCAGACAAAATATAAAAACATTGATTAAGAATAGATGCAAGTTATACAAACAATCATCAAATATTTAAAGACATTTTAGTTTGTAGAGAAATTAAAGGTAAGTTACTTTAATACGAACAGGCATCACAATATGAAGTGAGAGAAAAACAGTCTCACAGTATATTTAAAGAGAAAGTCATTGAAGAGAATTTCATATTAGAAAGTAAGTTAACTGAATTTTTGCACGCCTTCAGATTTTAAAAACAAAATGTAAATACATACTACACACAAAAACAAAATGTTACTTTACCTTTATATAGCTGGCAGGACTGCAGCAATTTAACACACTTAAGTCATGATATGTTCGAAACAGAAATGCATGCAGGAGCAAATTAAAATGAAGACGGAATATGTTTTGAAAGAGACTGACAGACAATATGTTGATAATATACAGCTTCAAATGCCCTTTTAAAACAATATGTGATAGAACATATATTTGTACCAATTTGCATGTACATTTTATGATAAGGAAAAGTACACTATAGTTGTTATGGTACTGACCACTATAATTGTAATCTTCAATCTGTAACCTTCAAGTCCGCTTCATTGTTACACATACCTAGACTCAGACAATTATGCTTGGATCTAAGTTACTCATACCTCTCAATTGTACAGATTTTCACAGAATGTCCAGATTCTTGCCTCATATTTTTGGTCTGTGTCTCAAGTTTCTGGTTCTCTGGCAAATCACTGAGTTTTGAAATCACTAAATAATGACACAGATATTGACATGCAATTGAGTTTCAGACTTCATATCCATCAGAAAATACATGCTAACAGAAATCTTGGTATTCTACAAACTTTCTAAGTTTGTAAGAGCAATATTTAAAAGCTGCCCATATTTTTGCCCCTTTGCCATTTTATTATTTTAAGCTTTGTCCAGATTTCTTGGCTGAGAGGTATGAAGGTGCTATAAATATGTTTACAAATTCTCCTGCAGTTTGTTTTGATGGCTGAATTTTATATTTTGTATTTCCTTTTCTTTCTTTTTGTGAATTTAAAATGCAATACAACGTTCAATGTGTATTATTATCTTGGAGCTTTTCTCCCCGGCTTCCGCTGAAAATGGACATGTATCCAGTCTGACTATCCCGGTTAAAAAATGTATAATAAAATAAATAAATAAAAAGTAAAGAATAAATAAATAACAAAGAAAGAAAGTCTCCTCCATGGTGAAGTGAAGCTCAAGAACACTATCTCAGCATCCATTTCAAGATGATATAAATCCAGTCATAATTCTTTATAGTGCATGGAGATTTAAATGCCAAACGTACTTTGTTATAGAAAGAAAGACAGAAAGAATAAAAGCATAGGAGATTAAAGTGATTCACAGCTTTGAAAGCTGTAACACTTAGCACTGATGCAATGTACTATAAGACAAAAATAAAGAATAAACTGTACAAGCATGAAGTGTTTACAGCACTGAAAGCTGTATTAAGTGTAACAGTGTCTCACATAAAATGGACAGATGTAAAGTGCATGTATAATCCAGTAACAGCTTCAAAAGCTACAATGGCAGCCTGTTTACAGCTTTTCACCACTGTTCTGTGGTGGCCACCATTAATGTTATAGAATAATAGCAAACCTTAACATCACTGAAAGGTACATAACACACTGATAAACACTTTTCTTATGTCAGGAAGGTTTATAACAAAGTTGGTTTTCCCACATTCAGAGTTCAGTTATGGTGCTCTATAAATTTCAGATCATTTATCCTATCCCTGTTCCGAATTTATGGAAATATACAGACAGTAGCTAAGGTGCAACAATTACTTATGCAGTTCCACCCTCATCATATTTGCATTAAACATTTGGAATAAGTGTTTATTATATACTACAAGGTGAGGTCTATGAAGCCCAAATGCCAGGTCTGTTTAAAGACTTAATTATCAGAATCATGTAATAGTCATCTGGAAACTTGGATACTCAGATCCCTAACAGAAGATATCAACTACGCTTTTAAGTACAAAAGACATAGAGGGGTTTTGTCTACTCAGTAGGGAGTCTCTAGAAAAAAAATACTGACTTTTTTCTTGTGATTTATTAATGGTTATAATACTGACAAGATTTCTGACGTGTAGTAAGCTACAGCAGAGGTGGATTATTATAGGACCCAAAGCTTCAGGGACAGCCAACAGGACAATTTAATTTTAACTCATTCGTGCCTATAGAGTGATATGCCAGATGAAAATGAAACAAATAAATAAATTAATAAAAGTCTCTTTTGTTTCCAAGACTAACCAATACAGGAAATAGCACTAAGCACATGTTCCAAAGTTTGCAGACACCAACCAGTAACCAACAAATAAAAACGAAACCTCTGTGAAAAGCAGCAAAAAGAGGGAAAATTCCACTTTATTAACCAGTAACAAATGGATTGAGCGCATTCATAAGCTTGTAAAACAACTTCATCAGAATTCAAGTTACATCTAAAAAATATTCAGTTTAAATACCTACATTTTAAGGCAATTAAACACTTACCCTAATTAACCCTTAAAAGCTCAGTAAAAAAATATTAATTTAGATACAATACATAGTCCAAATACCAACAATAATAAATACATCAATATTGAATTAATAAATTAAAAAAATCATATATTGACACTATTAAAATAAAATGAGCAATATACATATATATTCAATATAACACAAAAATGCTGAATAAAAGCAAACTTTAATGTTGAATAAATCCAATAAATCCAATAAAATTGATGTTGAAATCCAGTAAAATTGATGTGAGCACTTTCGTTAAAATAATGTTAACTTCATCAGACAAGAGTCAATGTGCACAGCCAATGTTTAAATATATTTTAAAACACCTTCTAACACATTCTGATTGGACACAGAAAACCAGCTGAACCATGAGTAAAATGAGTAGATGTAGTTAACCCTTTACTGTTATAACAACACTTCACTTTAAAAGATATGCATATACCCTAAAAATAATTCTAAAAGTTGAATGTTTGTAAAAAACTGAATTAGCAAACCAAGTTGAACTATTAAAAAGTTGATGTCAGTATCATAATAGTCAAACTTTTTTACAATTTAGGTAAAACATAAACCATTAATAACATACTGAAGAGGTCCGAATTTAAAAGACCTCCTTAGAAAGGGACACAACAACACAATATCAAGCCTGTGTGGCATGTATAAGTGTGAGTTGTGTAAATGGTATCCCAAGGTTAAAACTGGCAATAAGTTTTCTATTAACAACATGGTCTTTAAATTAAAAGGGAGGTACAATTGCTCTTCAAAGCAGTTGTTTATGTGGTGACATGTGACCAGTGCTCAGCATTTTACATAGGTAAAACGGAGAGAAAATTCAAGGCAAGGATCTATGAACATGACTATGCCATCAGGAAAAATAAAATGAATAATGCACTGGCTAGGCATATTTATGACAACAATAGCCACAGCTTCAGTTTTATGGCTATTTTCCATGATACTATTGGTGACAAGTTACCCTGGGGGCTCCAATTGGTGTTAAAGGAATTAAGATGGCAGATCCGTTTGCATGCAGACAAATGGCCTGGCATTAATGACAGGACATCAGTTACCCCGGTCTTAAAACTAAAAGCCTTGGAAAGGAAGAAAACAGTACAAACTTAGTCATCCTGTACAAGCACTTTATGAGAAAAAGTTTCATGTGTTTACCTAAATTGTAAAATATTTTTAAAGTCTGACTATTATGATACTGACATCAACTTTTTAATAGTTCAACTTGGTTTGCTAATTCAGTTTTTTTACAAACATTCAACTTTTAGAATTATTTTTAGTGTATATGCATATCTTTTAAAGTGAAGCGTTGTTATAACAGTTAGTAAAGGGTTAACTACATCTACCCATTTTACTCATGGTTCAGTTGGTTTTCTGTGTCCAATCAGAATGTGTTGGAAGGTGTTTTAAAATATATTTAAACATTGACGGTTGTCTGATGAAGTTAACATTGTTTAACGAAAGCACTCACATCGATTTTACTGGATTTATACATCAAATTTATTGGATTTATTCAACATTAAAGTTTGCTTTTATTCAACATTTTGTGTTTTGTGTTCCTTGGGACCCTTCCTGACAGTTTTTTCATAGTATGATTTGAGTCTAAGCACACTAACTATCGAAACTCATTCAAGCCAGGGATAACTGTGGCATTTAACCTTAGTTGACAAAGCAACTCCTTATATTCAGTAAGGTTGCCCCAAGGTCCCCCCCAATATTGCTTGCAAACTGTATCTAATCCCACAAATAAAAATCTGTGGTCAGGAAAGTTCAAGTGACAATAGAGAGAATTACTAACTTTTTTTTTTTATGTCATTTAAATGCTCGTATATCCTCTCTCTAAATTGACTGACAGTTTTTCCCCACATGAAAACTTGGGCATTTTTGACACAATGCTAAATAAACTATGCCCACTGTCTTACAGTTAAAATGAAAAGAACTTTTTATGTTGAACCTGTGTCAGTTCCAAGTAACCAAACACACTGACTACAATTTCCACATTTAAAAGTACCCTACGTCTTATGCCTCAAAAGGTCTGAACACTTGTCATCCGCTTCTAACATCATTTTTAAACACTAGCCCATCTAGTTACAAACCTAGATCTTTCCCCCAAAATTTCTTTCAATCCTTCAAAACCCTGAAAAAAAGACCAATTGTTAAGAATAATCTGTATATAAGTAGAGATAAAAGAGTAAGACAGAGATTCACTTTTTTATTCAGTTTGTTTAGAATGAATATCATCTGCTTCATACATAACAGGTTTGATAATATCTCTGTATCTTTTTTCTGAGATTTCTCCCTGAATCCATTGAACAATATCACCAGGGTAATTTCTTGCTAGGAACATGTTAATTAATTTAACACTTTCCTATTCAAATGTTCCTTCATCTGTAATCATGCGAGACAACCTTATAAATTGTCCCTTTATTATACCTTTTTTCTGATGGGCTGGGTGACAACTATCATAATGTAGAAGACTGTTAAGAGTAAGTACTTTTTCTATATATATTACTTTGTATAACCTTTTTAACTTCATCCTTAGTGACCAATACATCGAAATAATGAACTTCTTTCCTACTGTAAGTATAGGTAAACTTTAAAAAAGATGTAGCTGAATGTAAAAAAAATCAACAAAGTTTTAGTCTCAATGTCACTTAGATCCCATGCTATAAAGATGTCATCCAAATAGCGGGCGTAAAAGTACCACCCAAGTATGTTACTTTGATTCAACAAAAAACGGTTCTCCCATTGTAGGAAGTACTATATTTGCAAAGACAGGGGCACAACTTGACAAGCGGATCAGATGGATTCTATCCTTAAAAAATATTTACTTTTTAATGTGCAAAAGGAAGAATATAATAAGATTTTTTCAAAAATAGATTCAGTAATTTGTGATGTGCAGAGACGTAAATGTCACAAATTAGAGCATGATAGACTTGAGTATATTGAGGGAAGAACCTATCCAAGGCCAGCAACATCAAATGCTAGAACCAAGGGTGAAATGAGGGAACCAGCAACGGGAGCCAATCAGATGGAAGGAGTCAATAGTGACGACAAAGATGTGGATACCGCCCCTTTGGAACAGCCTCTACCAAGAAGGTGCGAAAGGATTTACAACCATGCAAATGGCGTGTAGAGGAATTTTCAAGGGGGTCTACAACAGCAGAATTACCACCCTCCTAGGGGAGGAGAAGAGGAGGGAACAGGCAACATAATTACCGTTAATAGCAGATGGTGATGAACAGGAGCTTCTTGAAGGTTTGGGTACTGTTATGGGATTATCACATAACATTTTTACTAATCAGAGTGGTGATTTCAAAATGTATAACTACTCTGACCATGTTTATCAGGATGACTTTGGTTCACGTCTCAGTAAGGGATTGACTTTTGTGCCCACAGCTTTCTCGAACATTGAGATATTGACTGATTTAAAGCTTTTTCTTAGAAAGCTTAATTTTAAATTACTGTTTAATGCTATTGAAAATTCTTATACTTCCAACATATTGCGGAAAAGTAGTATTTTTAACCCTAAATTAGCTATTAATGTTTGAGAAGATTTGAGAGTGGAAGTTTAGGACTATGTTACAACAACATTCTAGGGATTCAAATGTATATAATCTGTGTGAAAGTAAAAGTAAGTTGCTTAGAGAACTTATGGCCAACAAAGAGGTAAGAGTTATGAAGCCTGACAAGGGGGGGTGGTCATTATGTCTAAGAAGGACTATTTGGATAGGATGATTAAACATTTGTTTGATGAGTATTTTTATGAACAAGTATCATTAAACTTTATTAGCATATCTTATAACCATATATTGTTGGGATCTGTACAGATCCCCAAATGCACTTTCCACCGAAGCAGAAATCACTGAGCATACTTAACCGAAAGTGCTGTTCACTGAAGCAGCACTTTCGGATAAGTATGCTCATTGTGCCGGTCATACTATGGTGTGGATAAGGAAAAATTACCTTTTCCCCCACTGTAGTGTGACCTCGAGTGAGAATATTAAAGTGGGGGGGTGCAGGGGGGCTTGCCCGCCCCACATAGAAGTAGGTTTAATGTTTTTTTTAAACATACTTTACCATAAGCACTTTTTTGGTGAAAGCACTTTTGGTAAAGTATGTTCGGTAATTATGGATTCGGACTTTTGACCTTTCGATCAAAAGTCCTAGATCCATATTGTTATATTACAGCCATTTTGGGCTAATTTCTATTTCTGTAATTTCCCTGCTATAAAAAATGCATTTGCCGGGTTTTGCATGCTGAGCAATACTGGTTACCTAGGGTATAACTATTCCCGGCTACACAAAGTCTCCTCTTCAATTTTTCCCTTGGAACTAGACAAACTTTCAACTTAAGCACTCACGCCATTCATTTCTCAGCCTGGGACTTATAAACCCTAGCACTATACCCCCCTATACTGCACAGAAGGACAAGGCTCTCTAGTCGACCTTACCAGCCAATCAGAAAAAGAGTTCACTGTACCTATCCAGGCATGTCCAAAGGGCAGTTTCAGGTGTACTCTCTAGTCCAACTGGTGAATCTGGGCATTTTGAGGCAATGCTACAACTGCCTCATGTACACATACACCCCTTTCCTCCTACCACCAACCACTCATACATGTGAGAGATGCAATTATACAGCCAAACTGGAGGCTAAGCTCTCTCAACCCAAGACTGGATCAGACAGTCAAGAGGGAAAGGGAAATACTTGCATCACACCAACAGTCTCACATAGACCCATTATACCAGCACCAGCAAAAAACACACAAATACATGAAAACTTACTCTAAGGCTCTAAATAAAAATCTGCAAAAGCAACAGAGACCTCCAAAGGAGACATCCAAACAACCTCCACCCCCACCACAAACCATGAAACACATACTTCACAAAACCAGTGTGCCACGCAATCACAACCCTTAAAGCAAAATAACATACCCAACACACTAGTAATAGGTGACTCTATAGTCAGGCACAATGACGTCCCACTCACTAGGCTGAATAAAGAGAAGGTTACTGTTAGCTGCCTGTCAGGTGCCAGGATCCGCCACATAACACAAGCACTCAGGTCACTCCAGAACTAGTACAAATATGAATCTGTCACTGTCCATGTTGGTGTGAATGACCTGAGCTGCACCTCCCTGGACTACATGAAAAGAGACATGGAAGAGTTCTCTGATCATGTAGCCCAGGCCGGTATGACCCTGACCCTGAGTAGCATCCTGCCCTCACCAAAATTGATAGTACAGTATAAAAAAACAAAATTATCAATTTCAACAATTGGCTAAGTTTCTGGTGTCATTCAAAGAGGATCCAGTGTCTGTCCACCTGGAATGACATGCTTGACAAGCCACGTTGCTTCACTAGAGACGGCTTGCACGTGTCACCCTTAGGCTTTTGAATACTGGCCAAGGCTCTTGCCACCCCCATAGTGCCTTTTTTAGGCAAGGCTCAAAAGACAAACCCACCATCGTTAAAAGCACAAGTAACAAAAAACTGAGGGTAATGCTACTCAATGCCAGAAGTCTAAACCTCAAAATGCATGTACTCAAGGCACTCCTCAGTATGGAGAAAATCGATATATGTGCAGTAACAGAAACTTGGTTTAAGGCTCCAGAGAGCACCCCAGCACTAACAGGCTACAACTCATACCATACATTTTGGCCACAGAACCAGGACCAAATACAAAAGGCGGAGGCGTATCGATATTCATCAAGGATACCCACACCTCCAGGTTAGTGGCACAGCACGATGCTTCAGAGATTATCCTCATGCAACTAACAATGGGCAAAACTGAAATTCAAATTATAGCTTGCTACAGATCACCCACCATGTCCCAGGACCCCCATTCCATGTTTCTGGGAACACTGGGAAACATAAAGGTCCTACCAAACACTGTAATACTGGGTGATTTCAATTACCCAAACATTAACTGGGAGAACTACTCAAGTTCTAACTCCCTTGCCCAACATTTCCTAGAATTTATAAATTCAAATGCCCTGGATCAACTGGTCAACACTCCCA
Organism: Protopterus annectens; assembly: GCF_019279795.1. Taxonomy (NCBI): domain Eukaryota; kingdom Metazoa; phylum Chordata; order Ceratodontiformes; family Protopteridae; genus Protopterus; species Protopterus annectens. The sequence goes on along the minus strand of NC_056743.1, from coordinate 107,925,193 downwards.
CCAAAGGTGACAACATATTGGACCTGGTCATCACCAACATGGGCGACCGGTGTTCCACACTGGAGGTCAACCCCTCACTGGTTAAATCAGACCATAAACAAATCACTCTGGATATCCACATTCCACCCCCACCCCGGACAAGGAAATCACCATGAAAAACTTTTCAAAAGCAAACTTCACGTTACTTAAGACTGAGGTGGAAAGTTTCAAAGACCCCATGTTAAAGGATAATGCTGTCCAAGCTGCATAATCCTTTACTAATGCATTCTATGGGCACCTACAATAATGCATAGATCATGCTATCCCAAACAAGACTAAGACTCACTCCTCCAAGAAAAGGAAACCTGTCTGGTGGACTCCTGCCATAAACAAGCTATACAATGGAAGTAGGAATCTAGTACAGAAAAGAGTAAAATGCCAAGAAGGGAAGACATCCCTGATCAGTATCAGCAAGATACTATAATCCCTCATAAAATCATCCAAGGCAAGCTTCAAAGAAAAAATTGCCAAGGACTCCAAAGATAATCACAAGGCATTCTTTAGCTATGTCAAGAATCTAAGTGGCAATGATCAGATCTGCTCGGAATTAGTGCAGAATGGCACAAAATACACTGAACCGACCGATATCTCCAACATCCTGGCAGACAGGCTCAGTGCAAACTTCACCCCCCTCTCACCCCCAAAAAGGCCCATAACATTACAAGAAGAATGTAGAGCCCCTGAAATCACAGACACCCAGGTTAAAACAGCCCTCTTCAAAGCCAAAAGCACAGCATCAATGGGACCGGAAGGTGTCCCAGGCTATGTTTTACACGAGCTCAAAGACAAACTAACCCCTCACCTAAACACATTGTTCAAACTTAGCATCTCCACAGGCTATGTACTCATAGAGTGGTGCACAGCAATGGTTATTCCACTCCACAAAGGTGGAGCCACAACAGACCCTGGGAACCATCACCCTATAAGCCTGACTAGCTTGGCCTGCAAGGCTATGGAGCACATAATCATGGAACTCATTAACAGACACTGGGAACCTCCAAACACTGGACCCTACCCAGTTCAGCTTTGTTAAGGGCAGATCATGCCTCCTAAACCTGGTGGACTTTTGTGAGACAGTTACCAAGGCTATAGATGAGGGAAAGGTGGTACACACAGCCTACCTAGACCTCGCAAAGGCCTTCGACACCATTCCCCATTCTGGTATTACAGACAATCTCACCAGCCTGAACATAAACCCCTATGTCACAAGATGGGTTGCCAACTGGCTCATGGACAGAACCCACATGGTGAGAGTTGCAGGAGCTAGGTCCGACTCTAAACCAGCTACAAGTGGCATTCCCCAGGGCTCAGTCCTAGGACCCCTCCTGTTCGGCATATACTTCTCAGAGGAACAGGCAAGCACAGGAGGACTATGGCTGACCAGGTTTGCAGACAACTGCAAACTAGGGGCTATAACTGACTCTCCAGCTGACACAGACATCTTCCAAAAGGGTCTCACTGAGACGGATACCTGGTGTCAAAATCATGGCCTCAAGCTAAATGCCAAAAGTGCATAGTCATCCCCTTGAAAAAAACAAAGTACCCACAAACTACCACATAGGTGGTAGTCCCCTAAATACGAAGACATAATAAGGATTCTGGGGACCCAAGTAGATAGTAATCTCTACTTTGGTAATCACATTGCCAAAGTGGTTAGAAAATCCTTCTATGTAGCCCACCTAATCACAAAAGGGTTCGCAGCCAGATCAAAAGAGGTCATTGTACCCCTCTACTCATCACTCATCAGACCCATCATAGAGTACAATGCCCCATTTCGGATGAACCATACAAGACACTTGCAACAGCTGTAAAGACCACAGAAGTACCTCACCAAGAGGATCACTGGCCTCAAACAGATTCCCTATGCAGCTCAACTGAAGAAACTCCAGCTGTACTGAGTTGCATACCGCCTACTCTAAGGTGATCTCTGCCTGACATACAAGGCTATGTCCAACCCAGAAATGATAGACATGCTCCACCTAAAGAAAACCATATCCCCTTGAGCCAGATGCTCTAGGGATCTAAACCTCACCACAATAAATAGTATGTGCTGGAGGGATAGATTCCTGTCCCACAGACTTCCCATGCTTTGGAACAAGATTTCAATCTACATTAGGCAGAGCTCCTCACTAACACTCCAAGAGAAACCTTGATGAGTGGATGGGAAACAAAGTTTACCACAGGGATCACTGTTGGACAGAGGCACAGGGAACTAATCTAAGGTGGCGGCGAAAGCCAACACATTCTGGCTAGGCTTATATATGCCTTTGGGCAGATAGCCTATTACCTACCTATGAACCTATTATAATAGAATCAGAATGTTTTTAAAAGACATGTTTAACCAAGGAGAAATTTCTTTTGAATTGTATGAATTTTTGCAAGTGAAATTTCCTCATATACCTACCCTGTTTGGCATCCCTAAAATACATAAATGTTTGACTGACCCCCCAGGCAACCTATTGTGAGTGGTAGTACTTCTGTTACACATCATATGGTCATTTTTATTGATCAGAAGGCCAAATCCCTTGTTCAGGCAGAAACTCACATTATTAAGGACTCATGGGACTTTCTACATAAGTTGAGGAATGTTGGGTATAGTTCGGAACTAGCCTTTGTCACAACTGACATGGTTAACTTGTTTAATATTATTCCTCAAGATGAAGGGCTGGAGATGTTCCATGAATTCTTATTGGAATCCAAGGCCTTTAGTAATAATGAAATTAATGTTTTACATACCTTGATGGAAATAGTTCTGAAAAATAATTTTATGTTTATTGACGGGCAGTTTTTTCATCAGAAGAAGGGAGCGATGGGGGCAAGTTGTGCCCCTGTCTTTGCAAATATAGTACTTCTACAATGGGAGAAGCATTTTTTGTTGAATCAAAGTAACATACCTGGGTGGTACTTTTACGCCCGCTATTTGGATATCTTTATAGCATGGGATTTGAGACTAAAACTTTGTTGATTTTTTACAGTCAACTACATCCTTTTTAAAGTTTATCTATACTTATAGTAGGAAAGAAGTTAGTTGTTTCGATGTACTGGTCACTAAGGATGAAGTTAAAAAGGTTATATATATATATATATATATATATATATATATATATATATATATATGGTACCTACTCTAACAGTCTTCTACATTATGATTGTTGTCACCCAGCCCATCAGAAAAATGGTATAATAGAGGGACAGTTTATAAGGTTGGCTCACATAATTACAGATAAAGGAACATTTGAACAGGAAAGTGTTAAATTAACTAACATGTTCCTAGCAAGAAAGTACCCTGGTGATATTGTTAAACGGATTCAGGGAGAAATCTCAGAAAAAAGACAGAGAGGTATTATTAAACCTATTATGTATGAAATTGATATTATTAATTCTAAACAAACAGAACAGAAAAGTGAATCTCTGTCTTATTCCTTTATCACTACTTATAGACAAGATTACCCGGTAGTTAAACAGATTATGCTTAACAATTGGTCTTTTTTTCAGGGTTTTGAAGGAATGAAAGAAACTTGGGGGGAAAAGACCTAGGTTTGTAACTAGTCAGGCTAGGTGATTAAAAAATATGTTAGAAGCAGATGACAAGTGTTCAGACCTTTTGAGTCAAAAGAAGAGGGGTACTTTTAAATGTGGAAGTTGTAGTTAGTGTGTTTGGCTACTTGAAACTGACACTGTTATTGTTAATAGGTTCAACATTAAAAGTTCCTTTAATTTTAAAAGTAATACAGTGGGCATAGTGTATTTCGCATTGTGTCAAAAATGCCCAAGTTTTTATCTGGGAAAAACTGTCCATCAATTTAGAGAGAGAGGATATCAGATAATTTAAATGACATAAAAAATAAAAAGTTAGTAATTCTCTCTATTGTCACTTGATGAACTTTCCTGACCACAGATTTTTATTTGTGGGATTAGATACAGTTTGCAAGCAATATTGGGGGGACCTTGGGGCGATCTTATTGAGTATAAGGAGTTGCTTTGGCAACTAAAGTTAAATGCCACAGTTACCCCTGGCTTGAATGAGTCTATTTCGATAGCTAGTGTGCTTACACTCAAGTCATGTTATGTTTAAATGTGTGATATATATATATATATATATATATATATATATATATATATATTTCAACACACTTTTGCTATTGAATATATATGTATATTGCTTGGTTTATTTTAATAGTGTCAATATATGAAATTTTTAGTTTATTAATTCAATATTGATACAAGTATTTATTTATGTTTATTGATGTTGAAGGACTTTACACTACTATACCACATAAAGAAGGATTACAATTATTTAGACTATTTCTCACTAAATACACCAAGTTTTCCAACACTAAAGTTAATACTTTATGCACTCTTGTTAAAATTGTTTTAGATAATAATTTCTTCTATTTCAATGGACTGATTTACAAGCAGATCAAAGGCATAGCCATGGGTTCTAAACTAGCACCTGCATTTGCCAACATAGTACTCAGCACTTGGGGAAATGGAAAATTTACATTCTTTGCATAACTTCAACCTCATACATATTTATAAGAGATTTATTGACGATATTTTTTTGCATGGAAGGGCAGCCAAACTTCTTTAGATACATTTATCTCTGACATGAAAAAAAATATTGTTTTTTTAAATCTTATTGTATCTGACTGTGGTCTGTCAATTTCTTTTCTTGATACCAAAATCTCCATTTTACAATCTAAAACAGTATGTTCTACCATTTATAGAAAGAAAACATACAAGAATAATCTGTTAGACTTTTCTAGCTCACATCCATTCTTTATGAAAAAGAATCTTGTTAAAAGTCAGTTTATACGAATTTCTAGAATTGTTAGCTTAGATGATGATTTCATGTTTAATGCAGCACTGTTGAAATGTATGTTTCTGAAGAGAAATTATCCTGAAGCTCTGATAAATTCTGTATATAATGAAATAGCATCTGACAGATACACTAAACATTTGCCTATCTTATTGTTTGGATTTAAACCTACGACTGTCTCCCATACCTATGACACCAACAGATCACTTAGTTTCCCATTACCAATTTCCAGGGACATGATTAATATTAGAAACATTATTACCAATAATTGGGATATTTTAGCAGATTCTCAGTCTATGATTTCTGCTATTGGTGTGACTCCTTCTTTTTCATATAAGAGAACCAATACTATTAGAATGAAACTTGAAAATAGAGATGCACCTTTTTTAATTAATACAACACCGTCTCTATACACACAGCCTGGCATGCATTCCTGCAACAAATGTGTTGTTTGCCAATACATATTATTAGGATCACAATACGCTTTTCCTCATTGTAACTACACTATTAAGTTTACCAAACATTATTTCTGTCATTCCACAAGAGTAGTTTATGCTGGTATTTGTGATTTTTGTTCTGCATTTTATATTGGAAAGACTGCTAGAAAGTTATAGGTTCATAGGTTCATACTAGGCTATCTGCCCACGGGCATTTATAAGCCTAGCCCATAGTTATGTGGCTTTCGCCACCCCTTTAGTTTGAATAAAGACTATGCCTATCATTTTGCTGTGCCTCTGTCAAGCAGTGACACTGAAGTAATCCCTGGGGTATATCTGCAATCTCCCATCCATTGGTCAAGATTCCTCTTGAACAAGGCCAGAGAGGTGCTCTGCCTCACATGTACCGGGATTTTGTTCCACAGCATAGGGAGTCTCTGGGTGATGAATCTGTCCCTCCAGCACGTTCTATTTATAACCGTGTCAAGGTTTAAGTCTCCCGCCCTTGTCCGACAGGATAAAGGAACATTTGGGAGCTATTAGAGCCAGAAACTTAAACAATGCCTTAGCAAAACACAGCATTTCATGTCCATCTTTTAATAAGTTTTATTTTTTAGTTCTAGAGAAGGTAGATTGTTTTTTGGAAACTGGGAGTTGTACCTTGAATTGAAGGAACTGAGATGGCAATTACTTCTCAATTCAGAGGTATTTCCTGGACTTAATGACAGTGTTAATATCAAATGTGCTCTCAGATGGAAACATTAAGTAAAAAGATAATACATATACATATTCATTTGAAAGCTATACATATCCATATGTTAAGATTTTATATATATGAATACTCATTTGGAAGTTTCTCAATTTCATATTTCATTGCAGTACATTCACTATGACCAGTATTTTTTTTGAATTTTTAAATGTTTAAATATTCAACAGTTTATCCATTAGTTACTGTTTGAATGTTTGTCTTGTTTCTTTGGCTACTGTACTTACATGTGACTTCAGCTGCCCTTTAGTATATATTCTACAAATGGAATGTGTTTCAGTTATTCTGAAGAAGCTCTTTCATCTAATAAGAGAAAAGCTTAAAAGTTCTGTTTAGTGTCTGCGAGTTTTATTTCTGATTTTTCATTTATTTTGTTCTAGAAGTATTTATTATATATTACTTATTCTTCTATTCCACGGTTTAATTATTTTTATTTTTATTTATTTATTATTGTTGGTATTTGGACTATGTATTGTATCTAAATGAACAAATAAATAAACAGAGCAAGATGCAGAGGATAGGAAGAAATGGAAAGAGATGATCCGCTGTGGCGACCCCTAATGGGAAAAGCCGAAAGAGAATGATGATGATGATTGTATCTAAATGAATCATTTTTTACTGAGCCTTTAAGGGTTAATTAAGGTAGGTGTTTAATTAATTGACTTAACATTTAGGCATTTAAACTGAATTTTTTTAGATGTAACTTGGATTCTGATGAAGTTGTGTTACAAGCTTATGAAAGCGCTCAATCCATTTGTTACTGGTTAATAAAGTGGAATTTGCTGGAATTTTCCCTCTTTCTGCTGCTTTTTTACAGAGGGTTCTTTTTACATGTTCCAGAGTACAGGAAGTGAAAGTACAAAGCACAATGCCAGTACAACAACAAGGGAATGTGAATGAACATTACTTAGAAAGCATGTAATCCCCAGTACAGGAAAGTGAGAATGACTACTGCTGCTTCACATTTTGCAGATGATGGCTGCTTTGAATGAGTGCTACAGCAATGGAAATGTGGCTACTGCAAACCAGATGTTGGATAAAATTACTGCAAATGAAAATGCAAGATCTCCTTTGAGCGAGTGCGCATGCAATTGTCTCAATTATATACACACTGCTTGATGTCCACTTCTGAATTCCAGATGGTACAGCTATGCCAGTCATTAGAGTTCTAGTTATTAAAACAGATTTCTTTTAAATATCAGGTCCCAGAAGCACTGTCTGGTCAACTATCTTGCTGAAAGTCACAAGGTAGGCAAATGGAGAATCCCACCATGCATCCTTCACTACAGGAAGAAGCTCATTAAGAGCATAGAGTTAATCATCTGCACTTAGTGCCAGACATTCACACACATTTTTATTTTCTGATAAATCATTGAAGGTTAGAATTCACTGAAGTGGAGTCTCAGTTTTTGTGGTTCACAAAAGGCATACTGATGCAAAACATGTTGTTCTGTTAACTTATTTGTAATTATTTTGAAATACATATTTGATTTTATCCCTTTTTATGTCCTGTCACTTGTTAATTTTTTTTCTGGTAAATCACTGAGGATTACAGTCGGTCAGTAATGTTAGTCATATAGTTTCATAATTTTTGGTGTTCAGAAAATGCACGTCAATACAACACTTTCTTTTGTTAATGTTTTTAGTGATTTGCAGTTGTCATGCACTTAAAGCTGTGCAATATTAATATACTGCTTCCTTTATTCAAAAATAAAGGTCTGACCCTTTTTACCTCCATTTGTCTAACGTGATACTTCGAGCAAACTGATGGTGACATCTGTATGTGTCTGTAAGAATACCTGGTTCCTGCATTTCTCTATCCCATTACTCCACATGTAACTTATTAATTAGCATAGTGGGTTAATGTTGCTGTTTCCCGTGTCAAGGGTGCAGGGTTTGAATCCTTCCCCTCCCTCTTTACTTTAGTCAGTTATGTATTGCAAAGGGTTAAGGCTGTGAACTATAGTTCTTGTGGTACAGGCCTGGAGTCCCTCAGCCCTCATTTGTATACTGTGTGACCATGAGCAAGTCACTTAAACAATGCTTTGGGGCAACTGGAAATTTAGGTTAGGCTCAACAGTCCCCTTGATTGAAAGCCTAGTAATTACCTATGAACCAAAGTAGTAGCTATGTTTTGCTTTTTTGCATTGTGTTGGGGCCATGCCAGTTTGTTTGATATTAAGTGCAAATGAATAAGGCTATGAACTGATTAAGAGCTCCTTCCTGTAGTATACAGTTTGATTCCCTCAGTCTGTGCTTGATTCTGACCAAGTTTAACTCACTAGACAGTACTCCTGGGCTGCTCATGAAAAGGAACACGTGTTCATTGGGCAGTCCCAGGCAGTTAGCAAATGCATTGCATACTTGTCTTTTGAATTCCTGCACCCTTCACATAACTGTTCATTTTTATTTTACTATATGCTATTTTACTATGAATCCCAGCATTTCTGTTGCAGTTCAGTGGGCTGCGAAATGCATTTTCATTATATGTGAGTTTCAAAAGAAAAGGCATTTACTGCTTTCCATGCTATGTCTGTTTTCAATGTGAGTGTGTTTTATTTAGAAAATGTCTGTCAGTGTTTTTGCTGTAAAATTTGACAATTGCTAAATGACATCAAATCTCTATGATAACTATAAAACTAAAGAAGAAAGTTATATGCACATTGATAAGGTTGACCAGCATTTTGTAGTAATTGAGGAGACAGTCAAGTAATGGGTTATTGGTATGGATGGCAGAGGCCTGGTTCATTAACCTGCAAAGGGCCTCATTTTACCACATTTGGCTCTGTGACTCTGGAAGCATATATCACATCAATAATGAATCATAAGCTATTCATGTAGCTCAGGTCTGTACTGAATTATCGAAAAACAAAAAGACAGCTTGGAAACACCAAAGCAAATTCTCTCTCAGTTTAATGATCTTTCCGTTTAATGAAATGCTTTTCATCTTGCACATGTGGCAAGACTTCATCAGAAACTGAACAAACCAACACAAACAATATATACACACCCTTTTTGTCACATGACACTTCTAATTAAAATTTTGTGTCTTAAAGGCACATTCACATTATTGCTACTTAAAACATTTTTTAAAAACAAATATGACTGACAATATTTTAAAACATCTCAACTCTTCCCTTCCTTCAGAATTTTTACCTGTAATGGTGATAGAAATATATATACAAACATACATATACTAACAATACTTTATCTCAAATAATTGTGTTGACTCTCAAAATATGATATTAATTAGTTAACTAAGAAGTCAGAAACTTACATATCCGAGTCAAATTGTCAGATATCACAAATATGAACGCATTTTATAAAAATGCATACGCACATTAACGTTTAAGATTTTTCAACTTCAATATACTGTTTAAAGATATTGTCTCATTTAAACCAGGGTAAAACATTGCCCCATTGTGTATTTGCCAACTTAACTCAAGTTGCTCAAGTAAAAGTGTAAGCGGGCCCCCCGACTATCATCAACAACTGAATCAATTGCTTTGAACAAAAAATAGAAGTTATGTCCTTACCATAACGTTCCATGTGGAGTGTTCATCTCGCCTTTGTTCTTACACATGGGTTCGGAGCCGATCCTCGGCTCCGTGTCGCCTGCAAGCTCTGCATCGAGAAGAAGCTCGAGACAATCTAATACCCACAATCCCCCTCTGCCTTTACCTCAGATCTAGTTTGCAAGCAAACCAGTCTCTAGAGAGAGCCCACTCATGCTTACATCACATATGCACAGAACTAAGAGTCTATATATATATATATATATATATATATATAGACACATACACATATATATACATGTCAACTATGTACACAACAACTGCAAAGCAGAAGCAGAATGCCCCAGGCCAGGCACCAAAAAGTGAACGTTCTTCCTAAGGGCGGGAGGGTGGGAATGTAAGAACAAAGGCGAGATGAACACTCCACATGGAACGTTATGGTAAGGACATAACTTCTATATGTGATAGTGTTCAATCTCGCCGTTTGTTCTTACACATGGGTAGCGTCCCTAGCTCCTTGTTCCTGAGGAACTCATGGAAGGACGCTCTTGAGCACAGTGGAACCAAAGGTTGCCCTGTCCCTAGAAACCTTGTCTACCTTATAATGAGAAATGAATGTATGTGGCTTAGACCAAGTAGCAGCCGCACAAATAGTGTCTAGTGGTAGGCGGGCTGCATGAGCCAGAGATGTAGACACTGACCTTGTGGAATGTCCTTTGGGTTTGTGCAAAAGAGTTTGATTTGAAGAATCATAGACATAGATTATACAATCCGTTAACCACTTAGAAAGAGTTCTTTTGGCAACCGCTAATCCTTTCCTGTTATCAGCAAAGGCCACAAAAAGTTGATCAGTTTTCCTTTGATCTTTTGTTCTATCCAAGTAAAACCTCAGCTGTCTGTGAACATCTAATTTGTGCAACATATACTCCATTTTGTTGGAGTGATTCTTGAAGAAAGTGGGTAATTCAATGGACTGATTAATATTATTAATAGAACAAACTTTAGGGAGGAAGGATGAATTAGTTCGAAGAGAAACTCTGTCAGAGTGAAAGATCAAATAAGGGTGCTTAATGGAGAGAGCTTGAAGTTCAGATACTCGCCTAGCGGATGTAATGGCTACCAAAAAGAGAGTCTTCCAAGACAAAAATTTCAATGGGCAAGAGGAGGCTGGTTCAAAGGGGGGCAATATTAATTTAGATAACAACAAGTTTAGACTCCAAGGTGACGTAGGAGATCTAATTGGTGGTCTAATATGAAAAACTCCTTTTAAAAAGGCTTTACAAAGTCTGTGGGCCATAACAGGAGCCCCACATTCTTCCACATGGAAATTAGAAATGGCAGTCAATTGAACTCTTAATGTGGCAGGAGAAGCACCCTGATGGAACAAGTCTGTTAAAAACTCTAATATTTTATTCAAAGGAGCTATAAAAGGATCCAATTGCTGTGTATTCGCCCAGAATACAAATCGCTTCCATTTACTAGAATATGTTTTAGTAGTGGAAGCTTTATGAGACGCCACCAATATATTCTGAACTACGGGCGAAAGAAGATCAGACCTGGCTAAGTTGGGAATTGGAGCAGCCAAACTGCTAGATGGAGGGACAAGAGCGCGGGATGGGGAGCCCCTGACGAGTGAGTCAATAGATCTGGCTCTGGGTCCAGGATCCAGGGTCCCCGAATGCAGTGTGTCTTCAGGCAGGGAAACCAAATTTGACGAGGCCAGAATGGGGCAATGAGGATTATTGTCCTGTGTAGGTTTCTGGCTTTCTGGAGAAACTTTGATATTAGGGGAAATGGAGGAAATGCGTACAGGAGTCCCGGGGGCCAATCGTGAATCAGTGCGTCCCTGGGGACTTCCCCTGGAGGGGGTAATAGGGCAAAGTAGCTCCTGCATTTGGCGTTCATTGGAGACACAAACAGATCGCAGGAAGGCTGGCCCCACGTGTGAAAAATCTTTTTCGCAACTGACTGTTTTAGGGACCACTCGTGCGGTAACAGAATTGCTCTGCTCAGCCTGTCGGCTGTGACGTTGAATGACCCCGGGATGTGCGTTGCTATTAGAAAACGACCCGTGGACTCCGCCCATTGCCAGATTCTCATGGCCTCTCTGCATAGCTGATAGGACTTGGTTCCCCCTTGCTTGTTTATGTACCAGACTACCGACATGTTGTCCGTCTGAACTGCAATAGTTCCCAGAGGAAGAAGGGGAGCAAAGTGTTGCAACGCTAGAAACACTGCCCTCAACTCTAGAACATTGATGTGCAGATTGTACTCCAAATTGGTCCATTCGCCTTGGACTGTCTGTCCCTGAAAGATGCCCCCCCACCCTATCAGGAAGCGTCCGTGGTCACCGTAACTGTAGTGGGTATCACAAATGGTCTCCCTTGGAAAGGTTGCACGTTGTAGCCACCATTTTAGGTGTGTTTTGCATGTGTTCGTTATAAGAATCTCGTGTGTTAGAGGTAGTTGTTGGAGCGGCCATTGTGCAAACAGTAGCCATTGTAGGACTCTCATGTGCAGCCTTCCCAAGGGTATTGCAATAAGAGAAGCTGACATGAGTCCCAAAACCTTCAGTACCAGTTTTGCTGGAGATTTCCTGGACAAGAGAAGAAGACGATGTGAGTCTGAAGTGAAAGTATCCTTTCTGGAGGAAGTCTTAGAATTAACTGACGGTGTTTAATTCCGCTCCTATGAACAAGATACTCTGTGATGGCTGAAGTAAGGATTTTCGAAGTTTACGGAAATTCCTAGGTGAACACACAGTTGAAGAGTATAGTCTCTGGCCTGTAGTAGTTGACGCTGGGTGGTGGCAGAAAGGAGCCAGTCGTCCAGATACGGAAACACCTGGAATCCTTGGCGTCTCAAGTGAGACGCTACCACTGCCATGCATTTGGTGAAGACCCTGGGGGCTGAGGTCAGACCAAAGGGCAGGGCTCAAAATTGAAAGTGACTGGCCCCCAGCCGGAAGCGCAAATGATCTCTGGATGCCCTGGCCATTTTGATGTGGTAGCACGATCCTTCAGATCTATTGAGCACATCCAGTCGTCCTTCTGTAAGAATGGAAGGATCGATTGAAGCGTGACCATTCGGAACTTTTCTTTCTTGACGAAGGTATTGAGGTCGCTTAGGTCCAGAATGGGCCTCCAGTCCCCTGTTTTCTTTGGAACTAAAAGAACCTTGAGTAAGTCCCGAATCCTTGCTGGTCCGCTGGGACTGGTTGGATGACTCTTTTTCTAGCAGCTTTGAAATTTCTATAGCTGCTGGCTCTCGCAGATGGGGCGGTACATCTGGGAGTCTTTTCTTTGGAATGGGATGGGATAGAAAGGGTATGTTGTAACCTCTGGTAACCACGCTTTTTACCCACTTGTCTGTAGTTATGTTTTGCCAGGCCTGAGGGTATAAAGCTAAGCGACCCCCGACTGCCTCCAGAGCAGGACAGTCGGGCCTCCTCTCAGGAGTGCTGGAAAGGTTTACCAGGGAGTGTATCCCTGTCACCTTGATGCTGCGGACCCCCTCTGCTGCCAGGGCGGCGTCTTCCACCTCTGCCCCCCCCTCTGCCTCTAGAAGGGGCATCACCCTGTGTGCCTGGGAAAGATCCTTGGGGTTTCCAAACCACATTTTTCCACCACGTTGCCCTTTGGGGTACGGTCTGGTTGGGGTGGAAAAACGGACTCCGACAGCAGACAGAGTCTTTCCCTCCTGTTCACACTGGGTAAGGGTCTCCTTTACTTTGGGGCCAAAGAGAGTGGCACCGTCAAATGGGGCGTTAGTAAAGGAAGACTTGAAGGCTTCCGCAAATGAACATAAGCGCATCCAGGATTGTCTGCGAAGAGCAATCGCTGAAGCTGCTGCCCTACTCGAACCTTGCGTAAGAAATCAGCCTCATGGACGAGTTCACAATGGATGTAAGGGTATTAAGTTGCGCTGTCACTTTCTCTGAGACAGCAGCATCTGTAGTACCCTGGAGGGTATCTCCCAACTCTTTGACTAGATCCCTCTGTAGTCGTGTAAAATGGGTCAAATAGTTCAGGGATCGCATGGAAAAGCCGCTGAACTAAAAATGCGCTTCCCGTACCTGTCCATAGTCCTAGAATCTTTATTAGGGGGATGGACAGATGAGGAAGATTCCGACATCTCCTTTTTCGTGGCCGCTGCCACCACCATAGCGTCCACTGGAACTCCTTTTGTTAAGTAGGTCTTGTCCTGAGGTGCAGTGATATACTTATTGGGTTTCCTTGGGACTGGTTCCACTGTGTCAGGAGCCTCCCACGCCCTTCGAGCAATAAGTTCCATTAATTCGTCGAAGGGCGGAGTGACCCAGGAGGAAGAAGGGCGAGCACCGAATGCCTTCAGCAAAACTGACTCATCCTCAGAAGGGGGAAGGGAGTGCCAGTCACCTCTCTGTTTCAGGATCTCCAATATGTCCGAAAAACATCTTCTGAAGGTGACTTAGGGGACCCTTCTGACTCATCTAAGTCAGTATCGGATGTCAAGGATTCTTGTGGAGAATCCAAGTGTCTCCTCTTACACAATCTTTTCCTAGGGACTTCTTCGTGGGGAGCATCCGAAGAAGCCTCCGAGGAAGAGGGGGCACCCTCCAGGGGTGGCTGAGACACTGGTGCTCGACGCTTGGATGTGGCCGTGGGTGCAGAGGAGGATAACGGCCCTTTATGGGGAGGAGAGGTTGCTTCCACTGATGTGGTTGTCTGGGTAGACAACACCTTCCTCATTAGGTCGAACGCCCCGGTCCCGAATCAAGAATCTCCCGGTTCGAAGAAATGGGAAGAATCCCGAAACAGGCACCGAAGGCATCGACCCGAGGACGGAGCCGAATCGATCCGCGCCGAGGCCCGAGGGGAAGAGTCGGAACCGAAACGTCGGTTCGACTCGCCCCGAACCAAGGACAGATCGTCGGCTCCGAGACTCCGGTACCGGGTCCGACGGAGTCGAGGTGAGAGGAACAGACCGAGAAAAGGATGGTTCTGGACCCGAGGGCTCCACAATCAGAAGATCAACCTCTTCCGGCTCCAAAGACTGGACAGGTCTCGGAGGAGGAATGGATGGAGACAATGGGAGGCCTTCAAGTTTCGACACCAACTGGGTGGAAACTGAAATAAGTTTGGACAGGGCCGAATGCTCCAATAACTTCTGCACCACACGATCCACATCGACATCGGAGAGTTTGGAAGAAGAACGGGTCAAAGGAACCGAAGACGGAGCCGACCTCAATAAAGTCGATGGAGGGAGCTCCATCACCGGTTCCAAGACTCGAGGCTCAGGAACCGACACCAGTTGAACACTCGGCCCCGAAGTCTGTGGAACCGGTGATCTAACTTTACTCGAAGAGCTCGGAGCCGATGACTTGGGCTCCGACGTCTTCGATTCCTTCGAGGATTTCGATGCCTGGTCAGAAGCATCCAGAGCCTCCTGAAAGGAAGGTTTTAAATAATCCTCTTGTCCATGAGTTTCCTGCGCCTATCTGTCATGACCCTCCCACTAAAAGAGTGACAGATTGAACAGTCCTCTTGGAAGTGGAGAGGGCCAAGGCAGTAGACACAGGAACTATGGTTGTCAGTCACTGACATTTTTTGGCCACACTGACAACGCTTAAAACCTGATTTCACTTTATCAGACATTTTACAAGTAAGGTAAGAGTCAAGTCCAGTATAAGAGTCAAATCCGGTGAAAAAAAGTCAAATCCGATTTAAATGTCAAGTCCGGTTGTCAAATTTAAGTAGGGTTGGTAGGCCGAAAAACTCTAACCAATTAATAAACTTAACGGTACCGAGAATTCAACCTACTCATACACACATACACTCAGTATATCAAAAATTACTATTAGAACAAATTTTCCAATAAAATATAACAAAAATAAAGTTATATCTTATCTCAAGATGTTCGAGCTAGCTCCCAGCGATGCGAACGCAGCAGCGGCAAACTAGATCTGAGGTAAAGGCAGAGGGGGATTGTGGGTATTAGATTGTCTCGAGCTTCTTCTCGATGCAGAGCTTGCAAGCGGCCGACACGGAGCCGAGGATCGGCTCCGAACCCATGTGTAAGAACAAACGGCGAGATTGAACACTATCACATTGAATGTTGCGGATAGGAAATAATGTGTCTAGCCAGTGCATTTTCTCTGTTAAGGGTCTTTATTTTATATTGATGTTCGTATACTCGTTCTTTTAACCTTCCATCCGTTTTGCCTATGTAAAACGCTGCACAGCATTGACACTGAGCTACATAAACCACAAACTTGGACTGACAAGTGTACTTCAATTTAATTTTAAACCTCTTGCTGTGAGGTGACAATGCTAACCGCTGCACCACCATGGCTGCCCTATTGTCAATTTAAGACCAATTGTTGAAAATCATTTGCCATATGTACGAAAGTGAACAGAATGCCTGATCCTTCCATCTCTACCATTCTTTCTACTCCTTTTCCAACTGTTTCATGCCAGCTTAGTATGCTTCTTTATATTTTCTCATCACCCATTTCAGAAATGCATACTTTTGATATACAATGATCTCTGTAAAATGATATATATATATATATATATATATATATATATATATATATACACTTTTTTTTCCAAAGATCCAGGGAGAGATTAGTCTATACCATCTGTCATTGTTCCATCCTGTTCTCATTGACCCCTTCCATCACGGGATTCCTTCCAGCAAATTGACTGTCCTTTCCTTATATGGTCTCCAGGAGTTAATATACTACTCATAGTGTATCATTAACCAAGTCTGTTAGGTAAAAGTCTTACCCTCTTTCTGGAATAGAGTCCCCTGAGGATTCCAACTGATATTTTGCTTCCTGCTGCTGCTGCTGTGTTACTCTGCTCTTGGTGATCCAACAGCCCCAGCTCATCCTCCTCCTCTGTTGTCATGAATCCCACTCTGCCCAGCTGGTAACTTACATCACAACTGTTACGGCCCAAGTGCAGTATTTTTCATCTGTATGCAGTGAACTTTAGCTACACCTTTATACCAACTTTTATACCTTTTTGCCAACTTGTTTAGATTTTCCAAATCCCTCTGTGCTGCACCTATCTCCATGTCATCAGTAGAGAGACTGATCCTGGTCTTTGTTCCCCATGGTATATCAGAAACAAACGCATTGACATGGCTACAAGACAAATCCATTTAGAACTTCACTATCACCTTCTTATCATTCTCACCACATCCCTGTGTGTCCTACGAATTAACCATGCAGCTATCAACTTCCTCAGTGTTGTCCTACACCCAAGCCTTCCAGTTTTATCTCAGTCTCTGCTGTGGGACTAAGTCAAAAATCTTGAAGTCCATATGCACTACATTTACAGGTACACTCTGATCAGGTTTGGCTGTAACTCGGTCGTAAAAATGGATCAGGTTTTATTAACAGTTCATTCTGGCCAGAAGACCAAATTGATCACCATCCTAGAAATGGTCTTCCTCTAGAGATTCTATCAACTTTCTTCTTTTATTTTACCTTATAAATTAGTCTGGTTTTACTGTTGTTTAGATCTGAAGTTTCCCATATTTGTTCTGCCCTGCCCTTATACAAGTGCACCACAATGGTAGTCTTTCAGTCTGCTGTTTCTCCTGCATTAGCAAGTGATCAGATGAAGATCTCCATCTGAGGTATGCAAATATTCTGGTTAGATTTCTAATGTCTCTGAAAAGCAGTCTTATAGGGAATTGTGCTGTGTCCTCCTCAATTTCAGCCATTTCTTCCTGAAACTTCTATCGTGATCCTGGTCTATGTCCATTGCTGTCCCTGTAGCCCCCTGTTTCTCACCCAGCATGGCACCCTTTCCTTACTAACCTCTGCGGAGACTGGAGCAAAATATTCATTCAATATGGCTGATTTTTCCCAGTCTTGCTGGGATCTCAAGTCATCTTTCCTCAGCCTAGACAGTGCTGGTTCTCCAGTTCTCCTAAAAAAGTCCCCTTTCAGCTTCGTTCTTTGTTCTCTTTATCTAGCCTTTTCACACTTTTTTTTCTGTTCCTCAGATCCTTGTCTGCAACACTGAATACTCCACACCTGACTCAGTCTGTGCTCAGATTCATATCTCATCCTTGACAACCTCCCCCAACAATGTATAATCCTCTCATATAGTATCCCAAATGTCTTTCTCCATTTACTTTTACCTTCATGTCTGCTCTACACAGTGGCATGATCACTCCTGATTTGCTTTACCTTAGTCTGGACATATATGGCATCACTTGCATTTTCAGTTCCATGAACAGACTTCAACTATTATTGGTACAGTCCTGCATCAATTGCTTGAACTCCTCATGGTTTTAATTCTTAATCAGCTCCTGATTCCCTTCTACCATGGAACTATGAATTTTCTGCTGTACTCCAAGCAGATTCCTATGGCTATGAATTATTACCCTTTCTTCCTGCCATACTCCTGTAATTTCTCTACCAGTCTCTAATCTTCCTATTTGTTGAATCTGTGGAACAACATATTGCATGTATTAACCAAAAACTCTCCATTCTTCTACCTTGATGGCCAAGCATACCGCTCAACCTCCTAGAGCAAGAAACCTTGACAAAGCCATAAATAATGGGGGAAAACACCCAAAAATAGGAACAGATTTAAAATATCCTTTTTTTTTTAACTTGGAAAGTGGATAGAATAACAAATTTTGCATAGACATGAATATTCTCAAGGGTACAAAGTCTGAAACTTTCCCTGTGAAAGGAACCATATTTGCCACCATGAAAAAAACCTTAACGGAATAAAACTAAACCCACCCAAGTGGGGGGGGGGGCTTTGCCCCCCCCCACACCCTATTTACTTAAATATACCAACTCTGAGATCGCACCACATTGAACAAAGGGGAAGTTCACCATGGTGGCCAAGTGGTTCCTTTCACAGGGAAAGGATTTCGGCAGTCTGTGCTTTCGATTTAACGGTATTTCATAGAAGTGGAGTTGGACAACTTGGATTCACTGTAATGTAATTTCGATGAGTCAATGTAGACCCATTCTATTATGGGTTATCAGATGCTTCAAATCTTGTGTATAATTTTGGTGAGTAAAAGTAGACCCAAAAGAATGTATAACACGTACACAAATTTTCTTCTTGTTTCTGCAATACAAGTCTTTCTCACATATTCAACTTTATTTTCATACGAACCTACGAACCTATAATTTCACCTAGTATTGTCTTGCCCTGTATCATCATTCAGTGTATTTAACATGCTGTCTTCCTTCTTCAGGAGTTTTGCCAGAAATGCAGCCCCATCTTCTTTTCTTTCTTCAAAATACTATTGCTTAAAATGTAATTTTAAAACAATTTTCTTCCTCCATTTTCTTTACTTTCCTTGTTTATATATCAGCCTTTGATGTCTGGCTTGGTAAGTGCTCATTTTCAGTAGAGGCCCAGGGAGAAAAACTCCACAAAGTATTTCAAAAATATTAAATAATTTTACAATCTTCAAAAATATGAAAAAAAATTTACAGTTTAAATAATTATACCAAATACAATGTGAAAAAATGGCTAAGAACAGATACAACTTGTATGACAATGATTAAATACTTAGAAAAAGTTTAACCAGTTTACAGAGAAATTAAATGCAAGTTAATATAATAGAAACAGGAATTGCAATATGAAGTGAGAAAAAATTAGAAGTTATGTACTCACCATAACGTTCCATCTGAGTAGGTGACTTCATTTGGATGCAACCTGTGGGTATCGGATCCGACCTCGGATCCGAGCCGGCATTTCAAAAGCTTTAGGCTCCGAGCTCCTAGCTCCTCCCTCTACCCATAATCCCCTGCCAAGCCCTAACTGACCTCAGATTGAGTTTGCCTATATAATACTAAAATAAAAGTATCTAAATAGATGCATAAACTCTCATTGTATAAAGGTCAGGGGGATGGAGGGGATAGTTACATCCAAATGAAGTCACCTACTCAGATGGAACGTTATGGTGAGTACATAACTTCTAAATCTGAAGTAGGCAGACTTCATTGTCTGCAACCTGTGGGACAGAGTCCCCAGCTACCTAAATCTTGGCCATCATGGAAGGATGTTCTGGAGCACCGCTGAACCAAAGGATGCTCTTCCCTGGAAAGCGACATCCACCTTATAATGAGAAATAAAGGTATGAGGCGAGGCCCAAGTGGCTGCCGCAGATATCATCCAATGGTACTCGGGACTTAAACATGGCTGACGTGGAAACTGCCCTAGTAGAATGAGCCGTAACCCTTTGAGGAGCAGGCCTACCTGAAGTGTCATAAGCCTGCAGAATACAATTAGCAATCCATCTCGATAGTGTGACTTTGGAAACTGCTTTGCCCAAAGCAAATTTAGCAAAGGAGACGAACAGCTGATCTGATTGTCTATGACCAGCCATTCTGTGAATGTAAAAGCGCAATTGTCTATGAACATCTAAAGAATGCAGCTTATATTCTCCTTTGTTTTTGTACTTGGGGAAAAACACAGCTAAGTTGATTGATTGGTTAATATTAGATTCAAGAAACTTTTTGGAAGAAAAGATGGATTGGTCCTGAGGCACACCCTATCTGGAAAGAAGGAAAGGTAAGGCGGTTTGATGCATAGAGCCTGAAGTTCCGACACTCTTCTGGCTGATGTTATGGCTACCAAGAAGGCAGTCTTCCAAGAAAGGTACTTTAGATCTGCAGAAGCTGCAGGCTCAAAGGGAGGAGCAGTAAGGGCCTGTAGAACTAAGGATAGGTCCCAAGGTGGTACAGCTTCTTTGACTGGTAGCCTCAACAGAAAAACTCCTTTGAGAAAGGTCTTACAAAGTTTCGCAGTCATGAGGGGAGCTGACTCATGACCCATATGATAATGGGAAATCGCTGCCATTTGTACCTTTACCGTGGAAGAACTAGCCCCTTGATGAAAGAGGTCTGTTAAGAATTCCAGCACCGCAGACATAGGTGCTGAAAAAGGATCCATACTTTTCTGGACCTCCCAAATAGAAAACCTTTTCCATTTGCTCCGATAAACCTTCCTAGTGGAAGGGGTATGAGCCGCCACTAAAATGGCCTTGACAGGTGACGAGATACCGGGAGTCCTAATCAAGGATGGAACTGGAGCAGCCAGGCTGCCAATTTCAGGGTGTGTAGATTCGGGACCGGTTCTAGAGGATGGGAGATGAGATCCAGGATCGGATCCAGAATCCAGGGCGGATTCACTTTGTGAGACCATACATAAGGGAACCAGGGCTGACGAGGCCAGAACGGGACAATGAGAATCATTCTGCTCCCCAAACTGTTGGCTTTCTGCAAGAGCCTCTGCATCAGAGGTAGTGGAGGATAGGCATAAAGGAGACCGGGAGGCCAAGCATGCACCAGAGCGTCTCTCTGGGATTCCCCAGGTGGGGGAAGCAGAGCGAAGAAACTGTCGCATTTGGCGTTTGAGTGAGAAGCAAAAAGATTGCAACAGGGTTGCCCCCAGACGGCAAAAATCTTCTTCGCTACCAGAGGATTGAGAGACCACTCGTGCGGGGAAAGAATGGTGCGACTGAGCTTGTCCGCAAGGATGTTGGATTTTCCCGGAATGTGCATTGCTACAAGAAAGCGTTTGGTGGAAATTGCCCATTCCCAGACTCTCATGGCCTCTCGACAAAGGGGATATGACCTGGTTCCTCCCTGCTTGTTGATGTACCAGACTACTGACATGTTGTCTGTCTGGATCGCAATAGTCCCCGTAGGAAGAAGGCTGTGAAGTGCTTGCAATGCTAGGAGCACCACCCTCATCTCCAGGACATTTATATGCAACGAGGTCTCTGAGGTGTTCCACATGCCTTGGACAATCTTGCCCGCAGAATGCCCCCCCCCCACCCGAGGCGAGAAGCGTCCATGGTCACCGTGGCTCGGGGGAATGCTGCACAAAAGGGTCTCCCTGCTAGAGGCTCTGGAGCCACCAGAACAGGGAGTCCTTGCATGCCTTGCTGACCGCTATTGGGCTGTTGAGAGAGGAGTATAGCGGGGACCACTGGACCTGTAGGGTCCATTGAAGAACCCGCATGTGTAAGCGAGCATGAAGAAGAAGTGGAATAGCTGCTGCCATTGAACCCAGGGCCCTCAGGACTGAAGCCGCCGTCGGAAACGGTTGTAGGACTGCTGTGATATGACACTTCAGGCTGGACAGCCTGTCTGGGGTGAGGAAGGCCCGCATTGATCTTGTGTCCAACCTTCCTCCTATGAAATCTATAAGTTGTGTGGGGTGCAGTAAAGATTTCTCCCAGTTTATGGTGATGCCCAGCCTTGGGGCTATAAGAAGGAAATAGTCCCTGGCTGAGCACAGTAGATGCCTTGATGATGCCGTTAGGAGCCAGTCGTCCAGGTACGGAAAGACCTGTAATCCCTGGAGTCTCAGGTGGGCCGCTACTACTGCTAGTACCTTGGTGAACACCCTGGGGGCAGAGGTGAGACCGAAGGGGAGGACCCTGAACTGGTAGTGGCTGGCTCCCAGCTGGAAGCGAAGGAACCTCCTGGACCGTCTGTCCATCCGAATGTGGTAGTACGTGTCCTTGAGGTCGATAGAGCACATCCAATCGTTCTCCCGCAAGAGGGGGAGTATAGATTGTAGGGTGACCATCCGGAACTTTTGCTTGGTTACTGACAGGTTCAATAGGGAAAGGTCTAAGATTGGTCTTAAGTCCCCTGTTTTCTTTGGCACCAAGAAGAACCTGGAGTAAAACCCTGATCCGGTCTGATCTCGGGGGACGCGCTGGATGGCTTTTTTTACTAGCAGCTGCTCGATTTCGACAGCTGCTGCCTCCCTTTGGTCGGGTGGTACATCAGGGAGGCTGCAGAATCTGGGGATTTTGCTCAGGGGAATGGTATAACCTCTGGATATCACACGAAGCACCCAACAGTCTGTTGTGATTGACTCCCAAGAAGTCAGGTGCCTCAAAAAACGCCCCCCGACTGCCTCCAGAGACGGACAGCCGGGCAACCCTTCAGGGCTGTTGCGTGGGTCTGTCAGAGAAAGGTTCGCTGGACCTAAAGTTTCTAGGAGCCCCTCTGCCTCTAGGACGGTGACCTCCCTGTCTTCCTCTGCCACGGAAGAACTGGTTATCCAGAGGAGGTTGGGACTGCTGCGACTTCCGGAACCACATCTTCTTCTGTCCCTTTTGGTTCTTCGAGAAGGACCTCTGGGGAGCTGAGAAGCGGACTCCGACGGCAGACAGCGTCTTCCCGTCCTTCTCGCTCTGGACTAACGTTTCGCGAACGGTTTTGCCAAACAAGGCAAAACCATCAAAGGGGGCATTCGTGAAAGTCGCCTTGAAGGGCTCTGCGAAATCACAGTGGCGGAGCCAGGCCTGACGCCTCATGACTAGGCCCGCTCCGCTAGCTCTAGCGGCTCCCTCGGTAGTGTGAGAAAGTAGCCGCATAGACGTATTGGAAACCGCTCTAAGAGTGGCCATACGGGTTGAATACACTTGTTTGTCCTCACCCGATATGGACTCTGGGGGGGATGCAGCGTACTCTTTTATCAGGTCCCGCTGCATCCTGATAACATGTGCCATGTAGTTGAGCGCTCTCAAAGAGAAAGTTGTTGAACTAAAAACTCGCTTCCCAATGCAATCCATCGAGCGGGACTCCTTGCCCGGAGGATGCATAGAAGGACTCTCCTGTGCCAACTCCTTCTTCATGGCTGCAGCCATCATCATGGCATCTACCGGGGGGCCCGTACTCCAGTGAGTGCGGTCCGCCGGGGGGCTCAGGATACGGTCAGAACGCTTGGGTATAGACTCAATGGTGTCCAGATCCTTCCATGCTCTGGTGGATATAAGGTCCATCAGAGGATCGGCAGGAGGGGACACCCAAGAGGTAGATGGGCCCGCCTCAAATGCCTCCAAGAACACAGACTCATCTGAGGAGGCCTTGGGGGCAGACCACCCCCCCTGATCCTTAACATTTCCATAATATCTCCAAAGAGATGTCTTCGGGTGATCTTGGGAGCCTCCCTTCATCCAAGTCTGTGTCTTTGGTAATGGACTCTGGGAGTCCATGTGCCTCCTTTGCACTTACGCTTCGAGGCACTTCCTCGGGGACTGTCCAAGGAGTCCTCTTCAGCAGCTAGATGTTCCAAGGGAACTACTTGGGACATCGAGGCGGGCTATCCTTGGGACCGGCTGATGGGAGCCTGACCCAACTGCAAGGGAGTGCGGGGTGGAGCTGTGGCAGGGACCGGGGGATCCGGTAGTCCTCAACAGCGCCCTTTCCACTACGTCGAAGGCCGAGGGGGAGCCAGCTTCTCTAAGCCCCGAGAGCCGACCCCCACTCGGATCCGACGCACGGACCGGAGTCGGAGCCAAAACCGTCGAATCCGAGAGACCGGTGTGCTCTGACTTAGATGGAGCCGAAGACACACAAGCTCCCTCGGATCCGAGGCTCGGCCCTCGGCTCCGAGAGGTCAGTCTGTACCAAGCACTCAAGGGATGGGTCGGATCCGAGGTGCGCCGACCTATCGGATCCGACCCACCCCCGGATCCAACTCTGCCCGGCACCGACAGCTCCGAACCCAGGGTGTGGGTGGGAGAAGGAGCCAAGGGGCAAAAAGGGCCCCTCCCGGATGGGGGGGCTAAGAGCACTCCCATTTGCATTTGGGCCTGGATGAAACGCCTCATCATCCGGTCCATATCTGCTTCGCTCATGGAAAAGGTGGATCTAGATGAGGCCACCGAAGCGGACCTAGAGAGCCGCCTCAGGGACCTCACAGAAGGGCTAGCCTCCTCCTCCTCGGGCCCAGAAGAGAACCGAGGGGAGTGGAGCCGAGGAGGAGGAGATCTAGAAGACACAGGGAGCGCCCGTTTAGACGGAGGAGCCGAACTTGAGGTCTCGGCTCTCCGTTTATGGTGCCTCTCCTTGTGTCTCTCCTTTTTCTCTTTCTCCCTTGAAGTCTCCCTCTCCTCCTCCGGCTTTTTTGAGGGAGGTTGAGTCCCAGCCAGGGGAGGGGAGACCACAGCACCCGCTGAAGGCTGCTGACTAGTAGGGGCTGAGGCCGGAGCCGCATCTGGAGGGAGAAGTCCCGCCAGAACAAGCTTCGACCTCCGCTCCCTTAAAGCTCGGAGGTTGAACCCTGCACAAATGGTACAACCAGATGACAGGTGTTCAACCCCAAGCATGACCGCGAGTCTGGCCATCCGCTGGGGACAGCTTATGGCCACACTCGGTACATTTAGAGAATACTGCCTTATGGGCTTCAGACATCTTAAGCCCTAACAGGCCTAAAACACACACAAACACACAAACTACGCAAAACCCGAAGAAAAATTAAAAAGATAGAGAGGAAAGCCTAACACATACACTCTAACTAATCAAATTAAAAAAGTTAAAGTTTTCCAAAAATTTTAAGTCAAAATTCTTATCTGTAACCAGGAGCTCGAGGAGTCCGTTGCAACTTGAAAGCGGCAAACGAAATCTGAGGTCAGTTAGGGCTTGGCAGGGGATTATGGGTAGAGGGAGGAGCTAGGAGCTCGGAGCCTAAAGCTTTTGAAATGCCGGCTCGGATCCGAGGTCGGATCCGATACCCACAAGTTGCAGACAAATGAAGTCTGCCTACTTCAGATACAGGGTTATGGCATATTTAGAAAATAAGTCAGGGGAAAGAAAGTGAAGTAAGGGAGTGAAGAAGGGAGAGTAATGAGGTATAAGGTATGAACACGTAATTGATCATATTTAGGAATGTAGTTTATCCTGGGGTTGAGCAAGAACAGAGCCAAAGTTTGGTTAGGAAGTCATTCAGGATAGTTTTAATGGACTAGAGGGAGGGTACTGATCTGATGGATACAAGTAAGCCATTTCAGGCCTTAGCAGCAATGCATTAATACAGACCCTGCCCAGCAGATTTGATAGGCTTGTGAACAGAGAGGAATTTTTGGTCACTGGATCCTAATATCTAATTGGGAACATAGCTGTATAGAATGGTATTTAGTGCTGGACAAGCAGACAGATGCTGGATAATTTTATACATGGTGAGATGATGTGTATATGTTAGCTGATGGGGTAGTTCTAACCAATTTAGGCTTTTTAGTGCTGCACAGTGGTGAGTTCTAAAAGGGGCATTTGCTGAAATTTGTTCCACTTTATTGTAGCACTACTGAAGTTTTGATTTTCTGATGCCTAGAGGTTAGTGAGGAGTGGAGCACCATGAAGAAGTGAGGGTAGGAGGTAATTCACAGGTTTAGGCGTACTTGTGTTGGGGATCAAGCTTTTGGCTCAGTTTATTTTCGGTAAGACATTTGGGTTTCTAATGCCATGGCAATAATGGACCCCATTTCTAAGTCAAAGTATAATTGAAGTTTGTAGAATAAATAGAAGTTATGTTCTTACCATAACGTTCCATGTTAGTTGTCTTCTTCTCGCCTTCTTCTTGCTGGATGGGTTCGGAGCCACCTCGGCTCCGACTCGCCACTCTAAAAGCTCGAGAGTTGGTTCCACCGGCTCGAGGCTCCCCTTATATCCCACAATGCTAGGCGTGAGTTACCTCAGATCTCGTTTGTAAGCTAGGCCCAGCTTATAATAGTAGCAGAATAACTAGAAACAAAATCCACCTCTATAAACAAGGGTGAAGAGAAGGGTGACCTACATCCTGATCTAGGAAATATGCACAGCAGAGCATATACCTAAAGTAAAGAGGTGGTAGAAAGAGAGGTCACAATCAAACTCCTCTAGGTCTGTCCAGGCCAGGGGGAAGGAGGGTGGGGCGAAGAAGAAGGCGAGAAGAAGACAACTAACATGGAACGTTATGGTAAGAACATAACTTCTATATGTTAAGTTGTCTATCTCGCCTTCATTCTTGCTGGATGGGACCACGTCCCTAGTACCTTGTCCTGGGTGGCCTAACGGAACAGACTCTTGAGAACAGTGGAACCAAAGTTAGCTCTATGCCTAGAAGCTAAATCCAACTTATAATGAGAAATGAAAGTGTGAGGAGTAGCCCAAGTAGCCGCTGCACAAATGGTGTCAATAGGCAGTCTGTCTTGGAAGGCTAAAGAAGTAGCCAAAGCTCTGGTAGAATGGGCTTTAGGTTTGTTAGGCAGCTTTTGGTGTCTAATTTCATAAACAAGGGAAATCAGAGATGTTAGCCATCTAGATAATGATACCTTTGAAACTTAAAGTCCCTTTCTGCCTTCTGCATAAGAGACAAACAGCTGGTCAGATTTTCTGAATTGTTTGGTTCTATCCAAATAGTACCTTAACTGACGATGAACATCTAGCCAATGCAATTTTTGTTCAGACCTGTTAGAATATTCTGGAAAAACACAGGAGGTCAATGCTTTGATTTAGGTTAGAGAGGCTATCTTAGGTAAAAAGGACGGGTTGGTTCGTAAAGATACCCTGTCCTTATGGAACAACAGATAAGGAGGTCGACAGCTGAGTGCATGAAGTTCTGAAACTCTTCTAGCTGAAGTAATAGCTACCAGAAAGAGTGTCTTCCATGATAGCAATTTTAAAGAACAGGAGGCTGCAGGTTCGAAAGGGGAAAGAATCAAAGAACTAAGAACTAAATTTAGGTCCCAAGGAGGAGGAGGATTTCTTATAGGAGGTCTGAGTAGAAATACTCCTTCAAAAGGCTTTGCAAAGCTTGTGGGACATGATGGCAGACTCTGAAATGCCCACATGAAAGTTAGAAATAGCTGCCAATTGAACTTTAAGAGTAGAAAGAGATGAACCTGCATGGAAGAGTTCAGCTAGAAAATCAAGGACCATTTGGATGGAAGCAGTGAAAGGATCTATGTCCCTTCCTTGAGCCCAATAGGCGAAACGATTCCACTTACTCAAATAAATCTTTCGAGTGGAAGATTTATGGGAAGCAATCAAAATATCTCGGACAGAGTGAGATATTTGAGGAAGCCTGGCTAAGGTTGGAATTGGAGGAACCAAGCAGTGAGGTTCAGAGAGGAAGGAGCGATGAAACTGACCCGACTGATGGATCAAAAGATCTGGAACTAGGTCCAGATGCCAAGGTCGCTCCAACAGAAAATGATGTAGAAAGGGGAACCAAACCTGTCGAGGCCAGTAAGGAGCAATGAGGATCAACGAGGCCTTCTGAGTGATAGCTTTCTGTATCACTTGAGAGATTAGTGGGAAGGGAGGAAATGCATACAGAAGTCCCCGGGCCAAACTTGGACTAGAGCGTCTCTGCTGGGCTGGCCTGGTAAAGGGAATAGGGTGAAATAATCTCTGCACTTGCTGTTTTGGGGAGGAGCAAAAAGGTCGCAGCAAGGCTGACCCCACTTGAGAAAAATTTCTCTCACAACAGAGTCTTTCATAGACCACTCGTGAGGCATGAGGATAGCTCTGCTCAATTTGTCCGCGATTTGATTGGACTTCCCAGGGATGTGCGTTGCTATCAGAAACCGCTGAGAAGAAATCGCCCATTGCCACAGTCTGAGTGCTTCTCGACACAGGGGGTAGGACCTGGTTCCGCCTTGTTTGTTGATATACCACACTACAGACATATTGTCCGTCTGGATTGCTATCGTTCCCAAGGGAAGAGAGTCTTGAAGGGCTTGCAATGCTAAAAGCACTGCTCTCATCTCTAGAACATTTATGTGCAAGTGGCATTCGTCTGGTTGCCATGTGCCCTGGACAGTTCTGCCCTGATAATGCCCCCACCCGATCAGGGAGGCGTCCGTTGTCAGAGTAGCAACCGGAGGGAAGGGACAAAGGGTCTTCCCAATAAGAGCTGAGGGAAGACATCCACCACAGAAGATGATTCCTGCATGTCTGCGTAATCATAATGGTGTGGGACATCGGAAGTTGCTGGTATGACCATTGTGAAGAGCATCCATTGAAGGATTCTCATGTGGAATCTGGCTAATGGAAGCAGAGGTATGGCAGCCATAATCCCCAACACTTTCAGAACTAACCTGGCTTTGATTCTGTTGCTGCTGAAGAGGAGCGAGACCAGTTTGTGTATGTCTGTTATTCTCTGATCTGTTAGTCTCAGAGATGTTGACTGTGTCTAGATTTGCGCCTATGAAGGTAATAGTACGACAAGGCAACAAAACAGACTTTTCGCAATTTATTGAAATGCCTAAATTTTGACAAATGCGAAAGGTGTAGTCCCTGGCCATTAGAAGAAGATGCTTGGTGGGAGCTGTGAGGAGCCAGTCGTCTAAATATGGAAACACTTGGAATCCTTGACGTCTCAGGTGAGAAGCTACCACTGCCATGCATTTGGTAAACACCCGGGGGGCAGTGGTGAGACCAAAGGGCAGGGCCCTGAATTGAAAATGACTGGTTCCCAGCCTGAAGCGGAGGAATCTTCTGGAGCGTCTGTTCATTTTTATGTGATAGTACGCATCCTGAAGGTCTATAGAGCACATCCAGTTTCCCTTTCCCAAAAGGGGAAGGATGGACTGCAGCGTGACCATCCGAAATCTTGTTTTCTTGACTGACTTGTTCAAGATACTGAGATCCAAAATTGGTCTCCAGTCCCCTGTTTTCTTTGGAACTAAAAAGAACCTGGAGTAGATTCCGGATCCTTGCTGGTCTGAATTGCTCTTTTTGCAAGCAGCTTTGAAATTTCCAAAGCTGCAAGATCCCTTTGAGCGGGTGGAACATCTGGAAGGGATTTTTTTGATTGGTTTGGAATGCGAACGAAGGGAATGGAATAGCCTTCAGAAATGATGGACTGTACCCATTTGTCTTGAGTCAGGGATAGCCAGGCTTCTGGGTACAGTGACAATCTTCCCCCGACTGCCTCCGAAGGTGGGCAGTCGGGCAACACCTCAGGGATGCTGAAAGGGCTTATCAGAGAAGGCTTCTCGATTGCCCTGGTTCTGCGGACCCCCCCTGCCTCTAGGGCGACGTCTACCATTGTTGTTCCCCCCTCTGCCTCTGGCGGGGAACCGACTCTGTGCGTCAGGCGAAGTCCCTTGAGATTGCTTATGGAACCACATTTTCCCACTTTTCCGGCCTTTGGGGTAAGGCCTAGAAGGAGTAGAAAAGCGGACTCCGATGGCAGAAAGAGTCTTGCCATCCGTCTCGCACCTAGTCAAGGTTTCTTTCACTTGAGGACCAAAAAGAGATGATCCATCAAACAGGGAATTAGTGAACGACGTTTTAAAGGGGTCCGAAGTTGCATAGCCGCATCCAGGCATGCCTGCGTAAGGCTACACCTGTCCCTGCGGCCTGCTCGCTCCATCAGCTGCATACGAAAGGAGGCACATGGAGGAGTTAGCTATGGAGTTCAGGGTAGCCAGCTGAGTGTTCATCTTGTCCTGAAAACCCGCAGCTGTAGGATCCTTCAACATGTCACTCGCTTCTTTGATCAAGTCTCTTTGAAGACAGTAAAATGGCATAGGTAGTTCAGCGAACGCATTGCAAAGGTCGCTGATGAGAACATCCACTTCCGCACCTGTCCATAGACCTAGATTCCTTGTTAGGTGGATGGACAGGCACTGAAGGATCAGCTAGTTCCTTCTTAGTGGCAGCAGCAACCACCATAGCATCCACAGAAACTCCCTTGGTCAAAAATTGTTTATCCGCTGGTGCCGTGATAAATTTTGAGGGTCTCCTGGGAGTGGGGTCCACTGAGTCAGGAGCCGTCCATGCCTTTTGCTACCACCTGCATGAGGGGGTCAAGGGAGACACCCAGGAGGTGGAAGGGCGAGAGCCAATCACCTCAAAGTACACAGATCCATCCTCCGTAGGGTTGAGTGCTGGCCAATTTTTGCTCTGCTTGAGGATTTCTAGAATGTCTGCAAATGAGACATCTTCAGAAGGGGAACGGGGAACCTCGGTATCCTCTAAATCTGTGTCAGAGGTGACGGACTCAGGTGAGTCTATGTGTTTCCTCTTACACTTTCTCTTCGAGGGCTCTTCTGCCAATTCAGGAGAGGCCTCGGAAGAGGATGAGATCCCCACAGGGGATTCCTGAGGAGCTGGCTCTCTGCGGTCTGGGAATGAGGGAGTGAGTCGACTTGACCTGAGGCACCGAAGAGGGAGGGGCGGACGGAGCCGACTGTGGAGTTGAACCAGGTTCCAACACACTCCGCATGACCTCGAACGCCCTGTCAGGCAGAGCCAGAGGTCCCCGCTCCGAGCTAAAACCTCTCTCGGCACCGACAGTGATGGCTCGAGGCCGATGTCGGAGCCGAACTCACCAGCGCCGAAGCTCCGAGAGGGAGAGCGGGGTCGGACAAGGGTCCGATGCCACTCACTCCCTCGGAGCCGACGAGGGAAGTCCGGCGCCGAGATTCTTCTAAGGAAGAAATCGGAGCCGACGATGGAGCCGAAGACATTTGTATTGGCTCCGATGCTACCACAGTCTCGGTTCCGAAACGCCCCGGCTCCGAGCTCAACGGAGTCGGAGGAGGGACAGGGTCAGGCATCGACTGATGAGTCGGGCTCTGAAGCATTTGGGCCAGTGCCTCGGACTTAAGAAGTCGACTCACTACCCTCCGAAGGTCATGGTCCGAAAGCCTCGATGACCTAGAGGAGTGAGATCTATGGCTCCGTTCAGACATCAAGGGAGATGCTGGAGCCGAATGAACGGAGCCAAGGGACGGTGACCTGGACCTCTTTCTAGATGTCGGTTCCGAAGGTCTGGTCGGAACCGACACAGGAATTTCCAATACCTCGGCTCCAGCCGGAGCCGAGGAACCCACAGAAACTGCAGTCTGAGACTCATCGGCTCCAGCCGGAGCCGATGTAGACGGAGGTTTCGAAGCCTTAGGCCTCGGCTCAGAAGCTGGAGCCGAGGACCTAGAAGCCTTGGAGGGTTTTCCCGAAGGAACAGTAAGGGAACCCTCAGGCTTAAGTAAACCTCTCAAAATAAGTTTGTTTTTCTTTCCTGCAGGACTCTGGGGCTGAAGCCGTGGCATACAGCAAGAGTCCTGCAGGTAAAGTCCCAGCCAGTAGACACAAGAAGTGTGACCGTCTGTCAGAGACATTTTCTGACAGCACGAGTCACACTTCTTGAAGCCTGAGACCTTTGAGTCTTTAGACATTATAAAGGAAGTGTAACCACACACACAGTCAAACACACTGATTACACCCTATACAAGTTTAAACTCAAAAATAAAACTCACTATCAAAGTTTTAAATTCCTGAGAAAATCACACACACACCACTAGGGATGGAAAAGGCCCAAAGGCCGAGGGAAGAACTTATAAGTTCTTGTGGAAAAGGGGATAATAGAAGAAAAGGGACAAAATCCACTAAACTAAGGGAAACAACTGTTAAGAATTAAACTAAAGGGGTTTAAGTAGACTAAATTTTACTCTACAATAACTCACCAAGAAGCCGGTAGAAACCAAACACCTCGATCGCTGTAGCGGCAAACGAGATCTGAGGTAACTCACGCCTAGCATTGTGGGATATAAGGGGAGCCTCGAGCGGGTGGAACCAACTCTCGAGCTTTTAGAGTGGCAGTCGGGCCGAGGTCGGCTCCGAACCCATCCAGCAAGAATGAAGGCGAGATAGACAACTTAACATGTATTGTTTTAACCTTTGATGGCAGCCAAAAGTGCTGTTTTCAGCGCCCAGAATTGACTCATTCTGCAATTCATATGAAGTTACGTGTATTTGCAGAATATCTAAATAAAACTAATTTATTTTGAGAGACCCATTGCTCCTGTGGCTATTGAAACTATCTGGGTATCCTTCTTACACATAGCCCTCATTTCCGTATGTAAACCCTGGTATTTTGTGACTTCTCCCCCTCTGTACATAAGACACTAATCACTGGGTGTACTACTTTCAATGAATAATGCTACTTTTCTCTTCTTTATATTGACTATTATATCTGGTTTTCTTTCATCTATTTTTTTTTAACTGTTGGTTATGGGTGACCCCATGTAATTTAAACTTTGTCAATCTCTATAATGCTTTAGGACTCATGTTTCCAATGTTTCTCAGCTGCTTCAATATTGTAATGATTGCATAATCTCCAATGCATCAGTCTTGCCACATTATCGGGCCCTCTGCCATTAGTGTATTACACCCAACAACAAGGTGTGCTGCTGTTTTCAGTTCTGTTTTACAGAAGCTGTATTTTTCTGTTTCTCCTACATGTTCAATGGACTTTGTAAACCATTGTGTATGTAGTCCACTATCCCAGGCTGCTAATATTAACCTTTCATCTTTTGGTTTAAATTTACCTCTCCTTAACCATTCCTACATCATTTCCTGATCACCATGAGGTTGTTCCAGGAGTTTTCTGTACTTGCAACTATATTTAATGCCTTCTCTTTTGACCTTTCTCCTCGTATTCTTTATTTTGTTTTTTGATGCATTCTCTTGCTGCCTGATTTTTTTGTCTAGTTCTGGTTTGATTTCCATTCCTGCTCTACACTGATAGGCTTCTGCTAATCTAAGCAGGGAAGTCATCTTAGACTTGTTCTCGTGTCTTAAAACTTTCTCTATGGCTGGATCATGTGAAGGCAACAGATATGTATGTAGTCCTATATATATATATATATATATATATATATATATATATATATAAAATCAATTTCAAGGAGGCCCATACCTCCTTCCGAGCAGGGAATATATACTGGTAGTATACAGTGATTTTTAAAAATGATTTGATAAGGCTGAAGCATTTTTCTTGTTTTCCTGTTTTCTCGTTTTTCTGTCCCCCTGATCCTATACCTTGTGGGGCCAGTCATTTACCCCAAAACTGTTAAGTTAGAACAAGAAGAGCAAATTGGTTTATAGCTTGGGCTTTGTTCCTACATGTCAGGGTTATTTTCAGTATTAGTTTTAGTGTTCTAAAATATTCTTACTGAGTTTTATTCGTATGTCTTCATATTTTATTCATCCTTTCCCAAATACTTGCACACTTCTTCCTGCTCAAGCTCCTTTGGATCATATTCCTATCCCAGACTATTTTCTTGGTGTTGCAGTTTTCCTGCTTTACAGGTTGTTTTTGCACATTTATCAAGACCAAATGACATTCTATCATCTGAGAAAGTTTTGACTAATTGCAGTTGTGCTTTCAGTTCCCCAACTGTACCATTTTAAACGATCCAGAAAAAGAAGTTAAGTCTTTACACACTGTTTTCTCTGAGCCAAACTGTAATCATGATCTAATTTAAGTAGACAGCTTAATGGGTTAAAGACAAGACAAAAGATCAGTGGTGACAAAGAGTCAACATGGAATATCCCACTTTGACTTTTCATTTCTGGGATAATAATTTGTCCTTTATCATGGCTTAGCTGCAAAGTTGGTTGCTATTGCTTCGTGGTCACTGTAACATAACAGACCGATGTTGGGTGTATCTTAGACATCTGTAAGCACTCCTTTATCAGTGAATGAGGGATGCTGTCAAATGCTTTTTTGTAGTCTATTCATGTGACATAGATTCTTCTACTTTTTACAATTCTCCATTATGACTTTAACAACAAATGATCCTTTGTTTCATATGACTTTTTTATTGCTCTTTTGTTCTACTGCATGATTGAGTTTTCTTCTAAATGACTGTAAACTCTGATGTTAAGTTGTCC
Source organism: Protopterus annectens (assembly GCF_019279795.1). Classification (NCBI taxonomy): domain Eukaryota; kingdom Metazoa; phylum Chordata; order Ceratodontiformes; family Protopteridae; genus Protopterus; species Protopterus annectens. The sequence continues at coordinate 107,891,172 of NC_056743.1, read as the reverse complement.
ATCTCGCCTTCATTCTTGCTGGATGGGTTCGGAGCCGACCTCGGCTCTGACTCGGCCACTCTAAAAGCTCAAGAGTTGGTTCCACCGGCTCGAGGCTCCCCTTATATCCCACAATGCTAGGCGGTATTACCTCAGATCTCGTTTGCCGCTACAGCTATCAAGGTGTGTTGCTTCAACCGGCTTCAGGTTAGTGTACTGAACAGTTTAAAAAACTTTAGAGAATCCCTTTTTAAATTAGTTTTTTGACCAGTATCCCCTTATTTTTAAAGGATTTTATCCCTTTTCCCTTGTTTTTCTCTCTCCTACCAAACAAGAACTTCTGTTCTTTCCTTAGGCCTTCGGGCCCTCTCATCCCTCCTAGAGTGTGTGTGTTTTTTAGTAGGGACTTTAAAGACTATTTAAACCTTACTAGTTTAAATTAGTTTTATTTTACTTCAGAGTGAAATCAGTGTGTTTGTGCTTGGGTGTGATTGCACTTGTTATATGAAATGTCCAAGGATTCGAAGGTCTCAGGCTTCAAGAAGTGTGACTCGTGCTGTCAGAAAATGTCTCTGACAGACGGTCACACTTCTTGTGTGTACTGCCTGGGACCTTTACACCTGCAGGACTCTTGTGCTGTATGCCATGGCTTCAGCCCTAGAGTCCTGCAGGAAAGAAAGAATAAGCTCATTTTACGGGGCTTACTAAAGCCTGAGGGTCCCCCGACTGTTTCTTCGGGCAAACCTTCTAAGGCTTCTAGGTCTTCGACTCCAGCTTCTGAGTCGACACCTAAGACATCGAAGTCTACTACAACATTGGCTCCGGCTGGAGCCGATGAGACTCGAACTTTTACTTCTGTGATTCCCTCGGCTCCGGCTGGAGCCGAGGTATTGGAAATATCTGAGTCGGCTCCGATCAGACTATCAGAACTGACATCTAGGAAGAGGTCCAGGTCACCATCCCTTGGCTCCGTTCATTCGGCTCCAGCATCTCCCTTGCTGTCTGAACGGAGCCATAGATCTCACTCCTCTAGGTCATCGAGACTTTCTGACCATGACCTTCAGAGGGTAGTGAGTCGACTTCTTAAGTCCGAGGCACTGGCCCAAATGCTTCAGAGCCTGACTCATCAGTCGATGCTTAATCCTATCTCTCAAAATGTTCCTCCTCCCACTCCTTTGAGCTCGGAGCCGGGGCGTTTCGGACCCAAGACTGTGGTAGCATCAGAGCCGATACAATTGTCTTCGGCGCCGTCGTCGGCTCCGATTCCTTCCTTGGAAGAATCTCGGCGCAGGACTTCCCTCGTCGGCTCCGAGGGGGTGAGTGGCATCGGACCCTTGTCTGACCCCGCTCTCCCTCTCGGCGCTTCGGCGCTGGTGAGTTCGGCTCTGACATCGGCCTCGGAGCCATCGCTGTTGGTGCGAGGAGGTTTCAGCTATTCGAGCGGGACCTCTGGCTCTGCCTGACAGGGGTGCCTTCGAGGTCATGCGGAGTGTGTTGGAACCCGGTTCAACTCCACAGTCGACTCCGTCCGTCCCTCCCTCTTCGGTGCCTCAGGTTATGTCTACTCACTCCCTCATCCCAGACCGCAGAGAGCCAGCTCCTCAAAAATCCCCTGTGGGGATCTGATCCTCTTCCGAGGCCTCTCCTGAATTGGCAGGGGAGCCCCCTAGGAAGAGAAAGTGCAAGAGGAAGCACATAGACTCACCTGAGTCTGTCACCTCTGACACGGATTTAGAGGATTCTGAGGGTTCCCCCCGTTCCCCTTCTGAAGATATCTCCTTTGCAGACATTCTAGAGATCCTGAAACAGAGGGGAAATTGGCCAGCCCTTAACCCTTCAGAGGATGAATCTGTGTATCTTGAGGCGTTTGGCTCTCGCCCTTCCACCTCCTGGGTGTCCCCCTTTGACCCCCTATGCAGGTGGTAGCTAAAAGGCTTGGACGGCTCCTGACTCTGTGGACCCTACCCCCAGGAGACCTTCAAAGTTTATTACAGCACCAGCAGATAAGCAATTTCTGACTAAGGGAGTTTCTGTGGATGCTATGGTGGTAGCTGCCGCCACTAAGAAGGAGCTAGCTGATCCTTCGGTGCCTGTCCATCCCCCTAACAAGGAATCTAGGTCTATGGACAGGTACGGGAAGTGGATGTTTTTGTCAGCGACCTTTGCTATGCGTTCGCTGAACTACCTCTGTCATTTCACTCGTCTTCAAAGAGACTTGATCAAGGAAGCGAGTGAGATGTTAAAGGATCCTACAGCTGCGGGTTTTCAGGACAAGATGAACGCTCAGCTGGCTACCCTAAATTCTATAGCTAACTCCTCCATGTGCCTTCTTTCATATGCGGCTGATGGAGCGAGCAGAGCTGCAGGGACAGGTGTGGCCTTATGCCGGCATGCCTGGATGCGGCTGTGCAATTTTGCGGACCCCTTTAAAACGTCTTTCACTAATTCCCCGTTTGATGGATCGTCCCTCTTTGGTCCTCACGTGAAAGAAACCTTGACAAGGTGCGAGACAGATGGCAAAACTCTTTCTGCCGTCGGAGTCCATTTTTCTACTCCTTCTAGACCTTACTCCAAAGGCCAGAAAAGTGGAAAAATGTGGTTCCGCAAACAATCTCAAGGGACTTTGCCTGACGCACAGAGTCAGTTCCCCTCTAGAGGCAGTGGGGGGAACAATAATGGTAGACATCGCCCTAGAGGCAGAGGGGGTCCGCAGAACCAGGGCAATCGAGAAACCCTTTCCGATAAGCCCTTCCAGCATCCCTGAGGTGTTGCCCGACTGTCCACCTTCGGAGGCAGTTGGGGGAAGATTGTCACTGTACCCAGAAGCCTGGCGATCCCTAACTCAAGACAAGTGGGTACAGTCCATCATTTCCGAAGGCTATTCCATTCCGTTCTTTCGCATTCCAAATCAATCAAAAAAATCCCTTCCAGATGTTCCACCCGCTCAAAGGGATCAAGCAGCGTTGGAAATATCAAAGTTGCTTGCAAAAAGAGCCATTCAGCCAGTGCCAGCAGACCAGCAAGGATCCAGAATCTACTCCAAATTCTTTTTGGTTCCAAAGAAAACAGGGACTGGAGACCCATTTTGGATCTCAGTATCTTGAACAAGTCTGTCAAGAAAACAAGATTTCGGATGGTCACGTTACAATCCATCCTACCCCTATTGGGAAAGGAAAACTGGATGTGCTCTATAGACCTCCAGGATGCGTACTATCATATAAAAATGAACAGATGCTCCAGGAGATTCCTCCGCTTCAGGCTGGGAACCAGTCACTTTCAATTCAGAGCCCTGCCCTTTGGACTCACCACTGCCCCCTGGGTGTTTACCAAATGCATGGCAGTGGTAGCTTCTCACCTGAGACGTTAAGGATTCCAGGTGTTTCCATACTTAGACGACTGGCTCCTTACAGCTCCTACCAAGCATCTTCTTCTACTTGCCAGAGACTACACCTTTCGCATTTTTCAAAAGTTAGGTATCTCAATAATTGCGAAAAGTCTGTTTTGTCGCCCTGTCGTGCTATTACCTTCATAGGCGCAAATCTATGCACAGTCAACATGTCTGCGAGACTCACAGACCAAAGGATAGCAGACATACACAAACTGGTCTCCCTTCTTTTCCACAGCAACAGAGTCAAAGTCAGATTAGTTCTAAAAGTACTGGGGATTATGGCGGCTGCTATCCCTCTACTTCTATTAGCCAGATTTCACATGAGAATCCTTCAATGGATGCTCTTCACACAATGGTCATACCAACAACTCCCGATGTCCCACACCATTGTGATAACGCAAGCATGCAAGAATCATCTTCTTTGGTGGATTTCTTCCCCCCCAGCTCTTCCTAGGAAGACCCTTTGTCCCTCCCCCTTCGGTTGCTACTCTGACAACGGACGCCTCCCTGATCGGGTGGGGGAGGCATTATCAGGGCAGAACAGTCCAGGGCATATGGCAACCAGACGAACGCCACTTGCATATAAATGTTCTAGAGATGAGAGCAGTGCTTTTAGCGTTGCAAGCCTTTCAAGACTCTCTTCCCTTGGGAACGATAGCAATTCAGATGGACAACATGTCTGTAGTGTGGTATATCAACAAACAAGGTGGAACCAGGTCCTACCCCCTATGTTGAGAAGCACTCAGACTGTGGCAATGGGCGATTTGATTTCTTCTCAGCGGTTTCTGATAGCAACGCACATCCCCGGAAAGTCCAATCTTATCACGGACAAATTGAGCAGAGCTATTCTCATGCCTCACGAATTTTTCTCAAGTGGGGCCAGCCTTGCTGCGACCTTTTTGCTACTCCACAAAACAGCAAGTGCAAAGATTATTTCACCCTCTTTCCTTTACCAGGCCAGCCCAGCAGAGATGCTCTAGTCCAAGTTTGGCCCCGGGGACTTCTGTATGCATTCCCTCCCTTCCCACTAATCTCTCAAGTGATACAGAAAGCTATCGCTCAGAAGGCCTCATTGATCCTCATTGCTCCTTACTGGCCTCGACAGGTTTGGTTCCCCTTTCTACATCAACTTCTGTTGGAGCAACCCTGGCATCTGGACCTAGTTCCAGATCTTTTGATCCATCAGTCGGGTCAGTTACATCGCTCCCTCCCCTCTCTGAACCTCACTGCTTGGTTCCTCCAATTCCAACCTTAGCCAGGCTTCCTCAAATATCTCACTCTGTTCGAGATATTTTGATAGCTTCCCATAAATCTTCCACTTGGAAGATTTATCTTAGTAAGTGGAATCGTTTCGCCTATTGGGCTCAAGGAAGGGACATAGATCCTTTCACTGCTCCCATTCAAATAGTCCTTGATTTCCTAGCCGAACTTTTCCATGCAGGTTCGTCTCCATCTACTCTTAAGGTTCAATTGGCAGCTATATCTAACTTTCATGTGGGCATCTCAGATTCTGCCATCATGTCTCACAAGCTTTGCAAAGCTTTCTTGAAGGGAGTTTTTCTTCTTAAGCCTCCTATAAGAAATCCTCCTCCTTCTTGGGACTTTAATTTAGTTCTCGCATCCTTGATTCTCCCCCCTTTTGAACCTGCAGCTTCCTGTTCAATGAAATTGCTATCCTGGAAGACCCTCTTTCTGATAGCCATTACTTCGGCTAGAAGGGTCTTGGAGCTTCATGCACTCAGCAGTCGACCACCGTATCTGTTGTTTCATAAGGATAGGGTATCCTTACGGACCAATCCTTCCTTTTTACCTAAAGTAGCCTCTGCGGCAAATCTAAATCAAAACATTGACCTCCCTGTGTTTTTTCCTAACTATTCTAACAGGTCTGAACAAAAATTGCATTGGCTAGATGTTCATCGACAATTAAGGTATTATTTGGATAGGACCAAACAGATCAGGAAAACCGACCAATTGTTTGTCTCTTATGCAGAAGGCAGAAAGGGCCTTCCAGTTTCAGGTATCACTCCAGATGGCTAACATCCTTGATTTCCTTTGTGTATGAGATTAGACACCAAAAGTTGCCTAACAGACCTAAGGCTCATTCGACTAGAGCTTTGGCTACTTCTATAGCTTTCCAAGACAGGCTGCCTATTGATACCATTTGTGCAGCAGCTACATGGGCTACTCCTCACACTTTCATTTCTCATTATAAGTTGGATTTAGCTTCTAGACATAGAGCTAACTTTGGTTCCACTGTACTCAAGAGTCTGTTCCGATAGGCCACCGGGACAAGGTGCTAGGGACGGTCCCATCCAGCAAGAATGAAGGCGAGATGGACAACTTAACATATAGAAGTTATGTTCTTACCATAACGTTTCCATGTTAGTTGTCTTCTTCTCGCCTTCTTTCTTGCATCCCACCCTCCTTCCCCCTAGCCTGGACAGACCTAGAGGAGTTTGATTGTGACCTTTCTTTCTACCACCTCTATTGTATATATGTATATGCTATACTATGCATATATTCCTTCATCAGGTTTCAGGTCACCTTCTTCCTTTCTTTTTATAGAGGTGGGTTTTCCCATTTCCAGTAGTTCTGGATTTATTATTGGCTGGGCCTAGCTTACAAACGAGATCTGAGGTAATACCGCATAGCATTGTGGGATATAAGGGGAGCCTCGAGCCGGTGGAACCAACTCTCGAGCTTTTAGAGTGGCCGAGTCGGAGCCAAGGTCGGCTCTGAACCCATCCAGCAAGTAAGAAGGCGAGAAGAAGACAACTAACATGGAACGTTATGGTAAGAACATAACTTCTATTTTTTGATAATTTGTGTATGTGATTTTGTATATGTGACTCGATTTTAAGATCACCTACTATCATCCCTAATAATTTGCTATGAGAAGTGACATCAATGGTTGTATTATTAAGAAAGAGGATTTTGTTTTTTCATGAGAAAGGGGTTCAAGGAAAAAAAATAGTAATTTTTTTTTGGGGGGGGGGGGTTTGAACATGAGCAATCCTTGCAAAAAAATGAGCAAAGTGAGTGGAATGCATTCTACTACAGTGACCCTCCCACCTTAAAGTTAGTTATTACAGGCAGCAATCAGTTTATAACCGGTACTAAGCAATTAATAAGAAAGAATAAAGTAGAACAGGTTTTCTTTCATTTACTGAATGCAGAAATCAGGAAGCTAGGGAGACTGAGTAACCGGCATATACAGTGTAATCTAATGGATAAGAGAAAGCACAGTGGCCAACTTAGAAAGTTCAACGACTACTCCTTTGGGGGGAATGTCACAGCCATGTTCCAGCACAGTGCAGATGCATATTTGATTAATGTTAATACACAGCAAAGCTCTTAATGTTAAACTTGCTTGTGCTGCTAAATATAATTCCATTCATTTCTAATGCTTCACTTACCTCCTTCAACATATCGCAGAACCTTTCATTCATTCTTAAACTTTCTCTTTCCATAAATATAGAAAAGTTCTTATGCTTCTTTTTAAATCTTACCCACTATGATCCCAGCCATAAATGTTTTACCTCTACAAACTGGAGGAGTTAAGGTATAAAAGCCTCAACTTCAGCCCAGTCAGCTTGGGTTAGAGTAGTGGCTCAGGTGAGTAAGCAGCAAGGATGATGGGCATGCCCATCTTGGCAGGGGGAGGCATATGCATGGTGACACAAAGTGGGTGGAGCTTTCTGGCAGAGACTGGGAAGCCCTCCATAATGTGCTACAGACAAGAGACAGCAAGCTGACATTAGCTCCCTGTAGATGTGGGCAGCAGATTGGTAGAGTCTGCTAATTGCATGACCCTCAAAGGTCATCAGGACACACACCAAGAGGAGGAAGCAATTTGGATAAGGCTTGAAGAAAAAAAAAATGCCTGGATGTTATGCAGTGTACTCCACAGGATGTCTTTATGATTATCAGTTATACCAGTAACAGAAAAAGTCTATATTGGTCTGGAGGTAGATTGGTGTGGCTGGTGGATGAGAGTCACTGAGACAGCTATCAGGATGAAAGTATGGCAAAAAAGGAAGTAAAAATATCTCATCATAAATTTTTATGTACTAGTCTATCAATATTAATTCCCTTCCCTTCTCTTATTACTTTATTTTCACCTAGGCCTACCCAGTTCAAAATTCTGAAATCTCGAATTTCAGAATCTCGAGCCCATAAAGTGGAAAATCCAAATACCCAAAACCACAAAACCGTGAAAGGCTAAATCCTGAACCGCAAAATTTAAACTTCCAACACTTTCAAACACCAATACAACACACACACACACACCTAACTTTATTATATGCAGGGAGTCAAGCCCCCCACACCCACCTACTTAAATATTCTAACTCCATAGTTGCACTATGTACACACACACAAAACACCACCACACAAACTACATTCCTCTCACACACACACATATCACAGTAACAACACACATTAACACACCCTACAGCCCCTACCCAACACCCTTAATTATAAACACTTAACTGAATCCATGATCAAAGAGCAACACCAGAACCATTAATTCAAAATCTCCCGCATTCGAGATTTTGAATTTCACGATTTTTGGGTTTGCGATCTTCCGATCCTTCCACTTTATGAGCTCAAGATTCTGAAATTTGAGATATCAGTATTTCGAGTTTATAAAGTGCTCCTGGCCTACCCATATTGCCAAATGATTTGTAAAATGATCTGCAAAGTCAGTTATACTGGACCCACTATCATTCTATATCATCCAACAAAATTAATATATTTTTATTCTCAAAGCTGGTTGGAAACAAGTCTATATGGTCTTTCATTATATGAATGTATCTATCCACACCTTAATAATTCATTAAACATTTTCACATACTGAGTAAAATTCCTTTATTTTATTTTTCTACTCTCATACTTAGTGTCTCACATTACTATATTAATCATAGTAACTGCTTGTTAAGTCTTCATTACTTCAAACTGGTCTCTGTCCTTTACTGAAGTATAAAATCCAGTTATTAGCTGTATCTTAAATTCTTATAAACAACAATGATTAACTACCCATACCTTGCCGTGAAATTCTTATGTCCAGCAAAGATGATCTACCCATACCTTGTCATGAAGTCTAATATTTTTGTGTTCTGTTTAACAAAATGCCACACCTCAATATCCCAGATTCCATGATATCTTGTTAGCCCATAATCTCTGTCTCAATTCTATTTTTTTTTTTTTTTGCAAAAAAAAAAAAAATTATCCAGTAAGGTAAAAATGAGCATATCCAGTTTGGAACAACATTCCATAACATACAACTTTCCAGCCTCATTTGTTTATACAGGTAATATTTCCAGATAAATATTCCTTCCCCCTTTTTAAGCTTTGGTGCGATATTTTAACTTCTTTCCCCAACAGTCACCCTTTTCAATAATGGAGTTTTTTCTTTCGCTACTGTTTTCCTCTCTTTCTTCATTATCCCCTGTCTTTGCTAAACCAAGCCATGTGTCATGCAAAAAACTGGTTGCATTTCTTTTTATTTCATTGTTTTCATCACTTGTCCCATTTTCCTACAATTCCTGTTCATTTATGTCATTTCATGTTGTTACCATTTACAGTGCATTTTTTGGATAGCATACCATCTTTGCTCCCATGTTCACTTTTTATATTGTATATTTTATTTATGACATCATACCGCACTCCCTTCAGGTTCTTCACAACCAAAACAAACATGTACCCATTTTATTAAATTTCCTTTTTCTCAACATTGTTTGTTTCCTGTTTATATATTTATTACATGTGTATTTTCCACACAAAAAGACATTTTTGTTTTTCTCCAGTGCATCGCTGGCTTAAATACTACCCAGGTGTTAAATATTTCTCCTTCCAGTTTTCTAAAAGCACCATACTCTCTGACCTTTCAAGCCACACATTATACTCATCTCTATTTTTTAACATTGTTATCTGCAGTACACATCATTTTTAAATACAAGACAATCTTATTCAAGAATTAAATCAGTTCTAAATTGCTTAAATATTTTCTTTCTAAAATGTGTATTATACCCTGAAAAATCTAACTCATTCCATGGCTAATCGTTTTTTTTACTTTTGTACATATTTAGTTACTTTTTGTGGGGACTAGCATAGTTTGACTATATATGTCAAGCAGAGAATGAATGTGAGATTCTGCAGCACTGCTATATATATAATTTTGCCTTACAGTTAAAGCTATCAGTGAAGGAATTTAGTGTTATACTAGCAGTATATTAGGTACTTACGTATTATCACAACCAGATTTATAAAGTATGATAATTTGTCTACTTTCTGCAGAAACACGTTGCCTAACCTAAAATGGGGTCTGTAAAGAAGTCGCCAGAAGTTTGTCACAGCGGGAATGAGCCAGGCAGAGCAGAAATGTTGAAAGTTTGTACTTCTGGCTGACGCGCCTCATTTCTTCTGCAACTCTGCAGAGGCGCACCACCTTACAATTCCTGCATTCTTCATTACCCTGTTAGCTAAGGGAAATTGACTCAGGAAATGCACACTGATGTTTTTGGGGACAGTACTCACCAAAAGCAAAGGTGTCTGTAAGGAACAATGACTAATGGCGCAGTGCTTGCTCAGGGAGTGATGGTTTTCTCTGCAGTGGCAGATTGTTTTAAAAAGGTCGCATTCCTGCTTATGGATAATGACCATTTCCAATGCACAGGGTTGTATGTATACTAACACTTTCTAAAATAAATGGGTTTGACTGATTTTTAAGGGCAGAACAGCTTTTTTCAAGTCCTGTATCATACACAGGTAGTAAAAATACAATTACAGAGAAAAGAGGAGGGACTGATGTCTGTAAAACTCCACCAATAGAACCGCACTTTTAAATCAGTACTTCGAGTCACAACTGCATTAACATGCCTTCTGAGAGTCTGGCCTGTAAACGGGGGTATGTAACAACTCATCAGATACCTGCAAAAGGACCTTCCTAAAGAAGGGGTTCAGTTTATGTCAGTGAGCCATGGTCCCAACTTCTTGTCTGGCTGGGAACGTGGTGACTTTGCATGACTTGTCACATTAACAACTATAGACAGACAAACAGCAGTCAGGTGTGTAGGTCGGCTGGGGACATTACCAGGCAAGAGGAATTCTGCTGTTATTCCTCTTCCTGTGTGTAAAATTTTCTGACACTATAATACTTAAACATTTTACATACCCCTTGATAGCTGAACATACATGCTTTCTTGCAAACATTATGAATTACGGCTCTTCATAAATCTGGTTGTGATAATACGTAGGTACCGTATATCATTAAGCCACGATGGTATTGAGTTACATTATTCACAGAGAAGAGAACTGATTACAGAATGTACTACGGCATACTGCATGGGATAAGGGCAACTTAGTCTTGAAAAGTAAACTTTTTTGTTTGTCTGCTTTCATTGCAGAACCTACTGGGTGAGAAAATGATGCATGTGATAGACAGGCAAAACTGCACAATGCAGTAATGAAATTTACTCAGAATGATCTTCTAACAGTTTGATTTGTGAGAGAATAAACTTTTGGTTGTGCAGTGTTAGAATGAATTGGCAAATATACAGCTATGAAAAGTTATGGTTTTATTACGTGAACAGACTATTCAGTATGTTTATGTACATTCATGCTGAACCAGAGCACTTTTCCTGACTAAACTGATATTACAGTCAGGAGCTTTGTCACTGACAAGTGCAGAGAGTTTCTGTCAGCGCTAAGTACTTTCTGCCTTCAGAATACTTAATAGAATAGCATATAACTAATAAAATAGTACAACTGTGTTAGTTTGTAGACACTTAAATTTGTTTAAATCATTTCTGCTGGCGTCTCATGTCTCCACTTCCTGTGCTATCTGTATTCTAATTAATTACTTATCCTCAGAATTATAGTGCTGAAGCTGAAAACAGTTAAAATGTCTCCATATGAAGGAAAGGCTCAAATGTTAGATCACAAAACTGTTCATTGCCTAAATTAATATCTTAAATTATGAGCTATAAAAGTTAAGCAAGCTACAATATAATGTTACATACAATATCTCTCTGTAGAAAATTTTATTTCTCATTCCAAATATGACTTATTTCCCATCTGTATATTTTTTCCACATTTATTTTTGTTTTCCAAATCATCTGTATATTTCTGAATTCAGAACCAGCTGTAACTGCTGAGTAGGATCTCCACTCTTTGCTTTTAGCACTATTTCTAATTACATTACATTAACTCTTTAAACTATAATGCTTTCTTGACATACCCCAGAATCAATTTGTATACCATCAGGCTGTGTTCAATTAAGTCTTAGAGCTGTGCTGTACCACAATAATGCTGAATCTGTATTCAGCTCAGACTGCTGCATTGGATTCTGTAAGTCATTACTTTATATACCTCCATGTAGAAAAGTTATTTGCATCTCCAAGCTACTGTTCACACCTATTACTGTGAATGGATTGCCTCCATCCAACAGCACATGATCTGCATTATATTTTATTTATTTTGTCAACTGCTATACTTTGCACTGAAACAGAAAACCAATTATTGATTTTAAATAATTTTTTTCTCCAGCTTACTGTACTGCAATATCATTAGCCTCCTCTTACTGGTCACTGAGGTCTGAATGGAGAGATGAAAAAAATCAGCAAAGGAGAATATTATTGCTGGAATTTAATTCATCCTCAAATATTGGTACATGATACCTTCCATAAGGTGGACCCTGTTTTTTTTTACAAAATCTCACCAAGGTGACAATGATATACTGACTGCATTTTTATCATGGACAGAAGTAGGTTAAAAAAAAAAACAGCTGGGTACGCAAGTCACAGGCAAAATAGTATAAAATCCCGGTAGGCACACTAGTGCCAGGACTGGAAAAAGTGACAGTGCTGAATCCTCAACACATGGAAAAATTCCTACAATGGGGTTAGGCCAGGCTCAGGGGGAGGATGCCCACCTCCCATTGCAAAAGGAAATAGTCCACAAAAATCACAAAAACTGATAGGCCAAAAAAGAAGCATAAAGATAATGGACTGGTCTATTGAGGATAAGAAAGAAATTATGTATTTTTACTATTATGCAAGAAGGACAGAAGATGTGCAAAAATATTAGGGGAGAAATTAGAGGAAAGAAAAATACTTGCACAAGAAAAGCTGTCAAAGTCTTCAAATGAAATGTGGTGTTCATTAATCCAAAAGATTCATGAAAAACAATATGTAGATCAAGAAACCTTGGGCCATTTTGGAAAAGAAGCAACTGAGGAAGTGTGAAAATATAAAGAACAAAATCTAGAGATCTTTGAAAGGATTAAAAAAGAAATATGGACATGGGAAAGAAAAAGAGAGGGATCTGATATGGTGCAATATTTATGCAAAGGAGAAAGTCAAATTAATAAGCATAGAAGCAAAGCAGCCCCAAAGATATTTGAAGAGAAATACAGGCAAATACACCCAGATATGGAACATTTCACAATGCAAAATATAAGATCATGAAGGGGAAATGTAAAACTGAAGATTAGTAAAGAAGTTAAAAAAATAGAAGCAGAAGATAGGAAATGCACGCAAAGTGAAGGATTTAGTATAGACTGTGCAACACTGGTTATATCATAACATGATGGAACAATGAGTCCCCTAAGTAAGGAGAAACAGGAGGATCAGGAGATATCTGAAGAAGAAATATGGACATGGGAAAGATAAAGAAATGTAATTTCTCTCACGCCTTACTTCTTGCCACACTCAGCTACATAATAACATCCTCTTCTCCCTAGCAAACCACTTCCATTAGGCATCAGACTACATCTGCAAAAAATATACATAGCTCCAGGCCTCTTCAGACTCTCCCTCACTGATTATTACCACCATAAATTACAATGACTTAAATCCAAAACCTATACATCACAAAAACATTGTATAATTTCCCATAAAATTAACAAACACTACCTACACTTACTAAACAAACTAGCCTCCTGTGGTGACATACACCCAGACCCTGGTTCAAATACTCTACCAAACCTAGACCCTGATCTTCTTACTCATCTCACCCACAGATACAAAGGCTGTCTCCTCCTACTAAACCTCATTGTAAGAAGCATTTTAAAGTTCACAAACTCCATGCCCTACTAACTCACTACAAACCCGAGCTTGTATTGCTGACTGAAACCTGGCTAAAACCAAAAATCAATAACAATGAAATAACTGCACCAGGTTATAACATAATATAGAGGGACACAATAGGCAAAAGGGGTGAAGGGGTAGCAATACGATTTCAAGATCATTTCAGCCTAGAACATCTCAACACCAATATACCAAGCATAGATAAAGAAGAGCTCATCCTTACAAGGCTAAAACTAAATCCCAATAAACACAAATATTATGGGCTGCTATTGTCCTCCAGGTAACATTACCAGTATGGAAAACCTACAAGAATGGATCTGTAACTCCCTACCTTAAGAAAATATTTTTCTAGGAGACTTCAGTATAGACTGGTATAACTGCTCTGGTCAGACCCCATCCACCCACATTAACATCCAGGGATTAACCCAGCTTATCGCATCCCCCACTAGAACTGACAAAACATCCAATCGACAGTCCATCCTGGACTGGATTCTCATATCTGACCCCTCACTTTCATCTCTAGAAAGTTGTCTACCCAACAGCCATAGTGACCATCAGGTTACCTTCCTCCTAAGAAAAAGAACCCACCAAATTAAATGGACAACACTTACAGTGGTCAGAAATAAAAACAATTTGAAACCAGAAGACTTTATACAGGCCCTAAAATATTGCAATTGGAACCCACTCAAACTACTTCCTATAGATGAGGCAGCCCACTACTTTAACTCAACCTTCCTACAAATATTAGACCACCATGCCCCCACAAGAACCATTAGCAAAAAAGCTAAGTATGCTCCATGGCTAACTAAAACAACAAAATCCATCCTCAATGACAGGGACAAAGCATGGATACAGTTCCATAAAAACAGATCCCAATCAACAAAACAAAACAACTTAGATCTCTGTAACAAAGCCAGAAAACTCATTAAACTAGACAAAATAAACTACTAGAAAAACCTCTATGAGAAACATATCAAACACCCCAACAAATCTGGGACCTCTATACATTCTATACTACAGCCAGGTAAATCTGCTACCCCTACTCCTACAACAGTTAACAACCATGATAATATCCCCACACAGTTCAACAAATATTTCACTGAAACTGTTCAAGTTCATGGGTTGGTACTAGGCTATTGGCCCTAGGGCCTATACAATCCTAGCCATAAAAATTCCCTGGCTATCTCTTCCCACAGTATTTACTTCCCTCCAGTCCTAGCTAAAACTGAAGGTAACATTTTTTTCCCTGACTTTCCATCCATGCGGAATAACACTACTATTCAGAATAACATCCCTCAATTTACTCTGCACCCAGTGTCAACCAAATCCATTCTAAAACTCCTCCACAAGCTTAAACCAACAAGCCTGGCTGCTGATAATCTACCGGCAGGATTCCTGCAACCTATCCTGTTACTATTCTAATTAATAGAGCAATAGCAGAGACCAAAGTAATCACTATATGGAAGATCTCCCACATAATACCACTGCATAAGGGTGGCTAAGTAACTACCAACTAATAGCTATTTTATCACCTTTATCAAAAATACTAGAAAGAGTGGTTCACACACAACTGATGGACCACCTACTAAAAAAACAACCCATCTAAAAAGCAGCATGGCTTTCGACCCTTCCATAGCACCACAACTGCTCTTTTGTCCTTTTCCAGTACAGTCAACCATAATAGACTCCTTAATATACTATCTGCCCTAAATATCAGCACCCCCTCCATCTCATGGTTTAAAAGCTACCCATCAGGTTGTCAATAGGCAGTAAAATGGCAGAACGAACTATCCTCTCTCTTGTCTGTATCCCTAGGAGTCCCCAGGGCTCCATACTTGGCCCTCTACTCTTCTCACTGTTCACCAATCAGCTATCATCCTCCACACCCAATGCCTCAGTAGTACAATATGCTGATGATACCACCCTCATATGCACAGCCCACACACTACATGACCTTCAATCCATCACCCAAAAATTCTTCTCACTAGCAGAAATCTGGTTTACTAATTCCCAGCTTATCCTTAATCCTACTAAAACAAAACTTATTCTTTTCAGTCCCTATAGATCCCCTCCTCCATACAACAGCTTCTCCATTACATCCAATAACAAAACCTTGATTACCCCTACCTCCCATACCAAACTATTAGGTGTGGAAATAGATAGCAACATGAGAGTTGACATTCACATAGCACAAACCATCAAGAAGGTGCATAGAAAACTCGGCCTCCTCTACCACAACAAGCAATTTCTTACTAATCAAACCAAAGCCACTATAGCCAGGACACATCTGTTATCGACACTCCTCTATGCATCCCCGATTCTAACCAACCTCCACAAAATTGACCTAAGCAAACTTGAATCTTGTTATAACAAGGTTGCTAAATTTGCTACCGAGACCCCACACAGGACCCATCACTGCAAAAGCTCTCAAACTACTTGACTGGCTTGAGCTACTACAGCAGCTGAAACTCAATCAGCTGTCATTAGCACACAAGCTATATTACTACCCAATGAATACCCCTGCACTCCAGAATATAATTACTCCTTATACCACAAAAAGAACTTTAAAATCTAGTACCCAAAACCACATCAAACACAAACACAACAATGAGGCAGGGAAATCTCTCTGCAGCTATTGCATTTACAAAGTTTGGAATGCTTTACCTTACAACCTAACCTCCATTAGTTCCTCCACTCAATTCAAAAAGCTCCTCAGAGCACATTATATGAATACCTGGCTATGCTCCTGTGACTCCCCAGGGTAAATGATTACTGAACAACCTAATACCCAACTAGTCTAAATAGCTACATGATCCATCTACAACACTGGGAAAGTATTCTCATCTGAGTGTGTTTGTTGTAAGGGATACATATTTTTTAGTATGTACTGGGGGAGATGCAGTAGAAGTATATACCACTATTATATTTACTAGCTATGAGCAAAATCTCTCTCATCTTTTGTTATATGTTATCTCAGGACATTACTATGCATTAGCTGACACACAAAACAATGCATAAATATTACCTCATTTTGTTCTGTTATATGCTATGTCATTCATTAGCTATTACTAGATATCCAGTGTGTAAATGTTGTCTGATTCATCCTTTTTGATTTTTGATTTGTTTTATTTATTTTCATGTATTTTAATGTATTTTGATTTATTTTTTTATCTGGAGCTTTTCTCTCTGGACCTCTGCTGAAAATGGACTGGTGTCCAGTTAGACTTTCCCGGTAAACAAATGAGAAATAAATTAAAAAAAATAAATAATATGGGGCAATATTTATGCAAAGCAGAAATCAAAACTAATCAATATAAAAAGAGCACTGAAGATAATTGAAGAGAAATACAGGCAAAGTCTATGGAAAATAGGAAAACAGAGGGGAATTAGAAAGGAAGAACAGTAAAGAAGTTGTTAAAGAAATAGAACATGAGGTTATGGATTACCTGTGAAGTGAAGGGTTTATAGTAGAAAATCTAACTCTGGTAACATCACAGCAAGATAGAATAATGAATCCCCAAAATTAAGGAGAAACCAGTGGAGTGGGAAACATCTGATCAGTTACTATATGAAGATACCTTACAGCCTTATGTAGAAAACCAGTATTGTGACACCCATGCCCTGGCTCAGCAATCAAGGCACCTCAATCCTCACCACTAACAGCAGTCTCATATAGCAGGAAAGGATAACAAATACACACAGTAAAGTGCAATTTCCCTTAAGAGCACACAGAGATCACAGTCTGTGTGTCTGGGGCTGGTTGCTCCCTTGCTCTCCAGGTCCCCAATAAGACTCCTACTGGCGCAGCTATAGGGTCCAGATCTCAGCTTAGTGGGCAAGCTAAAACCTCTAGCACCCTCTCTGTCCAACCAGTACTTCATGTCCCTGCCCAAGTAGCTGACACACACACACACACACACACCCACACACTTTGAGAAGAGTTTATATAACCACACATACACTCCTGGGGAAGGCTGGCACAGGCTCTCCATCTGTGCCCCTTTTTCCCAGACTATATGGTAGAAATCACTGCCACCACCCAGCTAATATTTATCAGCTACTAAAAGGCCCTTAAAAATGTGTCCAATTATTATTGCAATATTATTATCCAATTGGTAGTATAGCCCATGGCTATAGCTATTAGAGTGGCTTTGTACAATTTTACCCAAGACGTGCAAGTCTTCTTAAGAGCTTAAATTATCTCTACAAAAACAGCCACATTTGAAAGGGTTTAAAAATATTTAATAATAGTCAAAAACCAAGACAATACTTTTTACTACAAAGTGCTAGTCAAGAGTTCAGAGATCACAGAGATATACTTAAAATAATTCAGTGGTACAGTTCTGGCATCACAGAAAAACACTTAGTTTAATCTTTCTAGTTTCTAGCTATTTCTAAGAGAAAACACAAGTCTAAGATAAACTTTCATATAGAACACGGGCAGAATGCTGATGAGTTGGATGGTCAAGACAAAAATGTGTAATGCTCTCTGGATTCTCTCTGTTTTTAAAATCACATTCCTGGTTCACATTACATCATTCTTCACACTTCCCTAACAGAAATTACATTTACATTCTTAGCATCTCCTTTTGTTATCTTGCAGCTGGTCAGGAAGCAGAAATCTAGTAATTTAACTCTGGGTTAAAACAACAGAAAGAATGTCTTCATTTAGACATTTCGGCACAGTGTTTAGATCAAAGGGTCACAACATGCTTTACTTGGTCAGCTTTCTGCCATCAGAGTGCACTGTTCTTACATTTTTTGCAGTTCCACATCTAACAGCAGTCTTTTCACATATAAGAGACAAACCTGGCTTATATTAATATGTACAAATGACAGAATTATCTACAAAATTCTATCTGGCTAGGCTGGCAGCCTTCACAAGTATAAACGTTCAGCTTGATTTGCACAGCAAGAGAAGGAACAGGAAACTGTGGTAACTGACACAGTCAATGCTGAGGAGTGATAGGCCAGTGAGTCTGCATATGAATGAGCAACAGATGATACAGGATGAAACTGAAGAGAATATGGTACAGGAAGATGCTGTGGAACTACTATAGAACACCTGCAGGAAATGGAGAAAAAAGAATGTGCCCCCAGTTTATAAGAAAATGATCTAAGGGAAGAGTTGCTTTACTTAATACAGATGAATGAAAGAAATAGATTACAAAAAGTCAATATGATCCAAAATGTTAGAAGTATGATAAAACAACTGAACACAGTAGTCAAGAATGTTCATAGAAATTTGTGCAATATAATGCAATTAAATAGGCTACATTACTCTACAGCTAAATTAATAACAGATAAAGTCTTACCACAACAAACGCAAGGCAGTAAAGGAAAACTATAAAGCAATTAAGACAAAAAGTGTCACTGTTAGAAGAGTACAGATGAAGGAACATATCAACATAACACTTAGACGTGATAAAAGCAATGCATAGTATCAGAAAAGATCAGGATCTATAATACATTAATGCAGGTAATAAACTAAAGGTATCAGCACAGGCAGAAAAAAACTTAGAAGATAAGCAGATAAATATAAAGGAAAAGTACAAAATAAGCAGTTTGTCAATGACCCTAAAACGTTTTCTAGACAACTAGGAAACAAGGTAAAAGGTATTGAAACAGCACCAAAAAAAGAAATTTTGGAGAAATATCTATGAAGATCCTGTGGAACATAACAAAGATGTTGAATAGACAGAAGAAATAAAATAAAGAATAATAAGTTCAAATGTGCAAGATGTGAAATGATATGAATGGCTACAGAAATTGAAACAAAATTAAATAAAAGCTCTTAAATGGAAAACCACAGACCCAGATGCCATAACTAACTTCTGGCTAAAAGTATTAACATTTTTGTATGAAGATTTTGCCATGACTACTAGCTATGTATATACACAGCCAGAACAGCAACCAACTTGGTTAACAACAGGAAAAACAATATTCTTCCATAAGAGTGAACCTGCAAGCTATCCTAAAAACTATAGACCAATAACTTGCCTTCCAATGATGTATAAACTATATACTGGAATTAATGCCAATATAGAGTTTGTCCCAATCCCCTTCAATAAACACATTACACCAAATGATGTTTGATGACCTTTATTAAAATTTCATAAACATAACTTTTTGCCTAATACTTTAGTTTATTAATCACAGTGTAAACATCTATAGAACTGTTAACTAGGGCAGCATGACCTCGCTCACCCTGACCAAATAAGCAGCATCCTTGCCTCCGCTCGCTTACTTTTACTTATCAAGCAGCATCCAGTTGTTCACTTTCACTTCCCAACTCATTGAACCTCAAAACCAGAGGGGAACAGGAGGAGGACAAGCCTGCCTTTCTTCTCCACCTGCACAAACATAAAATAACCAGACAACCCCAATGTTCCAAAAACAGGGAGGCAGGTAGCAAGTTCATTCCAAAATGTGATTTCTTACCCAATTACAGGTGCATAAAACCCATTAAATCCCATCCCTACTCTGGCCTCATTTCCTCCCAATCAACGTACATTCCCATTTAACCAATTCATCTCATCCCCAACTAGCTTTCTTCCCCTACTCCCCTTGGATCCCATTACCATTTCTCCTAACCCCAACCTGAAGATATCCCAGGACAAACTGATTTATTACCAAAGCTTATTTATAGTCAGTTAGAAGAAAACTCAGGTGTGGCAACAGAAGAAAAGGGTAACAAAAGAAAGTAATATAGAACAAAGGATCATTTGTTGTTAAAGTGATAATAGAAAATTATAAAAAGGGGAAGAATCGAAGTATGGCATGGATTGACTACAAAAAAGCATCGGACAGCATCTCACATTCATGGATACAAGAATGCCTAAAAATGTATAAGATACACCCTACACTGATCAATTACTTTACTGTAACCATGAAACAGAGGCAAACCACTTTGCAGTTAAGTCGTGATAAAGGACAAATTATTATTCCTGTGATAAAAGTTCAAAGGGGATATTCCAGGGTGACTGTCACCACTGCTCTTTTGTCTTGCCTTTAACCATTAAGTTCTCTACTTAACAGATTAGGTCATGGCTACAATTTGGCTCCCGGAAAACAGCAAAGTGTAAAGACTTCTTTTTGTAGACTATTTAAAACTGTATAGTTCATCAGATGAGGAAGTGAAAGCACAACTACAAGTGGTCAAAACGTTCTCAGATGATATAAGAATGTCATTTGCTATTGATAAATGTGTAAAAGCAACCTTTAAAGCAGGAAATCTGTAGCACCAACAAACTATCAGTCTGGGACAGGAATGTGATATAAAAGAACTTGAGTAGGAGGAGTACATAAATATTTGACACTTGAAGGATCAGCATTAAAACATGAACAAATGTTCATAAAACTTGGTAAGGAATATTTTACAAAATTAAAATTAATATTGAAAACAGCTCTAACATTTAGAACAAAGTCGGAGATATAAACCAGTTTGCTCTTCCTGTCCTAATTTACAGTTTTGGAGTAATTGACTTGCCTCAAAACATATTGGATCAGTTGGATAGGAAAAAAATGATTCAAGCTTATTAATTTTTTTTTAAATCAATGTATACCAAGATTATATCCCCCATTCTGAAAGAGGTATGGGCCTCCTCAAAATGTATTACATGTAGAGATCCGCAATCATAGGACTGCATACATATCTGTTGACCTCACAGGATTTAAACATAGTGAAGGCTTTAAAACTTGAGGAGAATAAGTCTAAGATGACTTTCCTTCTTAGTTTAGAAGAAGCATATTGGTGTCAAGTGGGAATGGAAATCAAATCAGTAGCAGATAAAAATCAGGCTGCAACTGAATGTGCCAAAAAAAAAAAGACTCAGTCATTGTCCATGCTGGTGTGAATGACCTGAGACGTACCTCCCTGGACTACACGAAGAGAGACATAAAGGAGCTCTCTGAGCATGTAGCTCAGGCCGGTATGACCCTGACCTTGAGTAGCATCTTACCCTCACCAAGAATGATGCCACAATATGAAGGCAAGATGATCAGTTTCAACAATTGGCTTAAGTACTGGTGTCATTCAAAGGGGATCCAATGCCTGTCAGCTTGGGATGATATGCTCGACAAGCCACAATGCTTTGCTAGGGACGGCTTGCACCTGTCACCCCTGGGCTTTCGGATATCCCCATAGTGCCTTTTTTAGGCAAGGCTCAAAAGACAAACCCACCTCCATATGTATCACAAGGGATAAGAAACTAAGAGTAATGCTACTCAATGCCAGAAGTCTAAACCTCAAGATACACGCACTCTAAACTCTCCTTAGCATGGAGAACATCAATATCTGTACAGTAACAGAAACCTGGTTCAGGGCTCCCGAGAGCACCCCAGCACTACCAGGTTATACCTCATACCATGCTTTTCGGCCCCAAAACTTGGACCGAACCACAAAATGAGGGGGAGTATCGATATTCATCAAAGATACCCACACCTCCAGGTTGGTGGCAAAGCACGAAGCATCAGAGACTATCCATGTGCAACTAACAGTGGGTAAAACTGCCTTCCAGTTTATAGCCTGCTACAGACCACCCTCCCAAACCCAGGAACCCCACTTGGCCTTTCTGAGAACACTGGAAAATATGAAGGTCTCTCCAAACACCATTATATTGGGTGACTTCAACTACCCAAACATAGACTGGGAGCATTACTCTAGCTCCAACACCCTAGCCCAAAGGTTCCTAGAATTTATAAACTCAAATGCTATGGAACAACTTGTTACCACTCCCACAAGAGGGGAAAACATACTGGACCTGATCATCACCAACATGGGGACTCTATGCTCCAGACCAGAAGTAAGATCAGACCATAAACTAATCTCACTGGATATTCACATCCCGACCCCACCCCCTGCCCAGAAAACCACAGTGAAAACCTTCTCTAAAGCAAATTTCACACTCCTCAAAACCGAGGTGGAATCCTTCAAAGCCCCCGGGCCTGTGGAAAATACGGCCCAGACCGCAGAATCCTTTATAAACGCATTCTATGAACACCTTCAGGAATGCATGGATCACGCGATCCCAAATAAAACCAAGACCCAATCCTTCAAAGGCAGACGTCCTGTCTGGTGGACCCCAGCCATAAACAAACTATACAATAGAAGGAGGAAGCTACTAAATGATAGAGCAAAATCCCAAAAAGGGAAGGCATCACTGATCAGTATTAGCAAAAAACTACGGGCACTCATAAAATTGTCTAAGGCCATCTTCGAGAGAAAAATTGCACAGGACACTAAGGATAATCACAAGGCTTTCTTTAGTTATGTTAGGAACCTGGGTGGTAATTCCCAGATATGCTCAGAATTAGTCCAAAATGACAAAAAATACACTGAACCCACAGACATTGCCAACATCCTAGCTGACAGGTTCAGCGCAAACTTCTCCCTCCCCACCAAAGGGCAAATATCTATCCCAGCAGAGTGCTGCCCCCCCTGACATCTCAGATGCTCAGGTAAGAGCCGCCCTCTCCAAAGCAAAAACACAGCATCAATGGGACCAGACGGTGTCCCGGGCTGCGTCCTACATGAACTCCAAGAAGAACTAAACCCAACATAAAACTACTGTTCAATCTCAGCCTTACTACAGGATATGTGCCCAAAGAGTGGCGTACAGCAACAGTGGTCCCTCTCCATAAAGGTGGTGCCTCAACGGATCCCGGAAACTATCGCCCCATAAGCCTGACTAGCTTGGTCTGCAAAGCTATGGAAAGGATCATAATGGACCTCATAAATAAAGATTCTGGGGACCTACAGACAATGGATCCTACCAAGTTCGGCTTTGTTAAGGGAGATCCTGCCTCTTATACCTGGTTGATTTCTCTGAAACAGTCACCAAGGCCATTGACGAGGGGAAGGTGGTCCACACAGCCTACCTGGACCTCGCAAAGGCCTTCGATACAATACCCCACTCAGGCATTATAGATGAGCTCACCAGCTTAAATATAAACCCCTATGTCACTAGATGGATTGCAAACTGGCTCAAGGACAGAACCCACATGGTTAGAATTGCTGGAGCCATGTCAGACTCCAAACCAGTTACAAGTGGTGTCCCACAAGGCTCAGTCCTGGGACCTCTCTTGTTCGGTATATATTTCTCGGAGGTACAGGCCAACACGGAAGGACTGTGACTGACCAAGTTCGCAGATGACTGCAAACTGGGCGCCATAATCGACTCTCCAGCCGACACAAGCATCCTCCAAAAGGGCCTCATAGAAACAGACAACTGGTGCCAGAGCCATGGCCTCAAGCTAAATGCCAAAAAGTGTATAGTCATCCCCTTTGGCAAAAACAAAGTGCCCACAAATTACCACATAGGTGGTAATCCATTAAGTACAGAAGAAGTAATTAGGGACCTGGGGACCCAAGTTGATAGCAATCTCTCATTTGACAACCATGTGGCCAAAGTGGTTAGAAAAACATGGTTAGAAAAACATTTTATATAGCCCACCTAATCATGAAGGGATTCACATCTAGATCAGGGGAGGTCATCGTGCCTCTTTACTCATCCCTCATCAGGCCCATAATTGAGTACAATGCCCCTTTTGGGATGTACCTTACCATACATCTGCAGCAACTGGAAAGACCCCAAAAGTATCTCACCAAGAGGATCAAAGGGCTCAAACAGATGCCATATGCTGCCCGGTTAAAGAAACTCCAGCTCTACTCAGTGGCATACCGCCTGTTCAGAGGCGATCTGTGCCTGACGTATAAAGCCATGTCCAACCCGGAATTAATGGACATGCTGCACCTCAGAAAATCCAAATCCCATTGAGCTACGAGCTCGAGAGACTTGAACCTCAGCACTGAAATAAATAGGACATGCTGGAGGGACAGATTCATAACCCAGTGGCTCCCTTCACTCTGGAATAAAATTCCAGTCCAGGTTAGGCAGAGTCCCTCATTGACTCTCTTCAAGAGGAATCTTGATGAGTGGATGGGAGATCGTAGGTTTACCCCGGGTATCACTTCTGTGTCACTGTTAGACAGAGGCACAGTATACTAACCTCGAAAAAGGGCATAGCAAAATAAATTTAAAATGGGTGGCGAAAGCCAAACACATTCTGGCTAGGCTTATAAATGCCCTAGGGCAGATAGCCTAGTATGAATCTATGTACCTATGAACCTATGAATACAAGGTAAAGGATCAGATGAGAAGGCAAGAAATGTGGAAAATGCATCAATATAGTTTCAAGTATAGAAACTCTTGGAACAACCTCGTGTCAATCAGGACTGAATGCAGGAATGGTTAAAGAGAGGTGAATTTAAACCAAAAGATGAACTGTTAATATTGGCAGCCCAGGAATAGTGTACTGAGTACACACTGGTTTACAAAGTCCATTGAACATGTAGAAGAAATGACAAATGCAGGTTTTGTAAAACAGAATTGGAAACAGTTGTACATCTTGTTTCTGGGTGTGATAAACTAATGGCAGAAGGCCTGTATACTGAAACGCATAATAATGTGGCAAGACTGTTGCATTGGGGATTGTACAAACATTATAATACTGAAATAGCTGAGAAGCATTGTAAACATGAGCCACAAAGCATAGAAAACAATGAAGCTTATATCACGTGGGATCACCCATTAACAACAGTTCAAAAAATAGATGTGAGAAAAGCAGAAACAGTAGTCTACAAAAAAAAAAAAAAGGCAGCATTGCTCAGTAAAATTGCTACATCTAGTGACTACAGCGTCTTATGTACAGAGTGACGCAAAGTCATAAAATAGCAGGATTTAAAGGCAGCAACAAGGGCAATGTGGAAGGAGGACACCCAGATAGTTCCAATAGTACTAGGAGCAATGGGTCTTGCAAAAATGAATTTACAATAATACTTAGATGTGTTACCGATACATGTAACTCCATATGAATTAAGGAGTCAATTCTGGGCACATTCAGATGCTGCTAAGAGAGCCTCTGGCTAACATCAAATACTGGAACAAAACTAATTTAACAAACTTTAATCACACTTTGATGTAGGAAATGGGTTCATTCCCCCGATGTTATTAGAAATCCAAAATACTTGGAAAAATTAGACCGAGTCACCTTCATACAGCTCCTTGCTATCTACCTCCAAGTGTTTTCTTCTCCTTCCATGCCTATTGCTCCAGGAAATGAGATAAGAATAAATACCAAATTTTTCTTGTGCTCTGGCTAAAGTTTTACCAGTCAGTATGATGACCACTTAAGGTTTCCAATGAAGAGAAGCCTTGCTCCCTAGTATTACTAACCTGCTCAACAAAAGTTAAATAAATATCATCTCATTCATAACCAACAATAAATAGTGCAGTTATTTTGACTACTCCCCAACAGCTTGTTTTTATCTATTTTGTGTCAATTTGTTAAAAAGATGAGTGGGCTGGTTGCTGAACACTTGGTATACATGCTCTGAGCCAAGAATGATAGAAGACATATTGCTAAACCTGTAAAGGGATACATCAAACAACAAAGAGCAGTGCTGTGTATGTAAAGACAGCAATGAAGAATGCATTTATATACAGCACTGGCAGTTGTCTATACATATGTCAATACATCAGCATGCACATTGTCCTATGACTCAAGTGACCCAAGTTCAAGTGGCAAAATGAGGAACTTATGTAGCTGGCATGGTGGGAAGAGTGATGTTCATAAGCTGGCTCTAGAGGAAGATGTGGGAGCATACGCCCAGAGCACATACTTTTGTGGCTGAAACTCCCTTAGAGACCAGAAGCCTCATGGGAGGGCTGGCTTCAGGACTCTACATCAGACTTGTATCACTCACTGAAGTGAATGATTTTCCCTTTCCAATAACCACTGCATACTGAACCCCAAGTGGGGATAGAGGTGAAAGAAAGAAAAAAAGGAAAAAAGAAAACACCTCTGTTTGTCACCTAAATGATAGCCCCTCTTAGTTGGCTCTCATTTTTGGGATGGGGAAAATAATTGGACCAGTATACCAAGATATATACTGAAGGCCTGCAAAAATCGATATGAGGCCTGTATCTCTAGACAAAAAAATATTTATAATACATAGTACAAAGTGCTAGGACACTGACAAATTATATCATCAAACAGTGCCCCATCTTATGTAAGGGAATGGAGACAGACACCACAATGACCAGATTTTTAACATTTTAAATTAAATGTGATATGTGTATTTTCATGCAACAAAAAATGAATAGAAGCTGAAAAATATGATTGTGTTCTGAAATATGAAAGATATGACTTAAAGGCTAGAATTATCCTCTTCTGTGAGAAAAAAGAACAGCATGTTATTTTAATTATTGAAGCTTGACCTTAGAGTTAGAATAGACAAATGAAGAGCGGTACAGAGGTGCAGTCCTCACAAGGGGGTTCCAGAAGCCTTGTGTCCAACTAAAGCATGCACTACATGCATTTATTTAGGTCTGTGAATTGTTAGAGAGATTTGTCCAGCAGGTAAGGTTATTGTAAATTTTACTCTTATTTTCATTGTGGAGTTGGGATTTTGCTTCTAAGTGCTGTGACTGTTTTGGATTTCTGTGGTCAGTCTTTTGAGTGTTTGTCTTTTGTGAACTTGGGCTGTCTGTAGGAAGCATTTATCTGCCTATGTAGGCATATACTTGTTTGCCTGACAATCAAGCCATCCATTCATTATTTATTTATTTTTATTTATATTTGTTGACGAGGAATGTCCGACTGGACATAGGTCCATTTTCAGCGGAGGCCCAGGGAGAAAAGCTCCACAGTAAAAATAAACACACAGTAGTTACATTGGATTTTACATAGCGATTAACAATTTACATAGCAACAACTTACAACATATTTACAGAGAAAGAACATAGTACATCAGTAGACAACTAGAATCTTTATCTGTTAAGTATATAACAGACATTGACAAATGTTACAATAAGAAGTTCCTGCTGTATAATAAGTACTAGGCTTATGAGCATCTGAGCTTGCTATAGTCAAGGTAGTTAGTGGAGTGGAAAGGAAGGTAGTGGTTGGCTGGGGTGGGTGATATTAGAGTGGGAGATGCAAGGGCATAGCCAGCATGTTTTTAGGTGTGCTTTTAGTAAAGTTTTGAAGTGGGTGCATGATGGTATGGAGGTAATTGTGGGTGGAAGGGAGTTCCATAATTTGGCTATGGTGCAAGAGAATAGTGCTTCACCAGCAGAGTTATTGGCTTTAGTGATCTGCAAGTGATTTTTGTTGCTGGATCTTAGTGGTCTGGTGGTGCGATAGGGTTGGAGTAGATTCTGGAGGGATGGGACATTTAGTGGATGGTTTACTAGTTTGTGGGCAAGTGAGAGTTGATACCATTGAAGGAGATGAGGGAGTTCAAGCCAGCCCAGTTCAGCAAGTGAGAGACAGTGGTGACTATGGTATGATGCCCCTTTGGTGAATTTGGCGATTTTGTTGTAGCAGGTCTCTAGCTTGTTTAGATCGCATTGCCTTAGGTTGGTATATATTGGAGAGACAAAGTAGGGTGGAGATAAAGTGGGAATTTGCTATTGAAATCTTTGCTGCTTTGGTGAGAAGTTGCTTATTTCTATATAACTCTCCTAGTTTTTTGTGGACTTTTTTATGGTCATGGATATGTGAATGTCAAATTTTAGTTTATTGTCTATTTCCACTCCTAGCAATTTGGTGTGTTCAGCTGGGTATATAGTGGTGTTGTATTTTGCTGTGATGTTAAAGTGAGAGTTGTTTTGAGTATGTTTGGTGGGTTGGAAGATGAGTAGTTTAGTTTTGTTTTGGTTGAGTATTAATTGGGCATCGGATAACCAAGTTTCAACAGAGGAAAAGGCTTCCTGTGTGACTTTTTGCAGTTTGGGTAGGGACTGGGCTGAGCAGATGATGGTTGAGTCATCTGCGTATTGTATGAGTGTGCTATGTTTGGTGGCAGAGGCTAGATTATTGGTGAAAACAGAGAAGAGTAGGGGTCCAAGGATGGATCCTTGGGGAACCCCTATGGAGACAGGTAGTTGGGGAGATATGTCATTCTGCCATACAACGGATTGTTGGCGGTCAGACAGGTAACTCTGAAACCAATTGGTGATGGATTGTGAGAAGGATAGGTAATTGAGGACAGAGATAAGTTGTTTGTGTGGGACCATGTCAAATGCTTTAGATAGTTCTAGGAAAGTAGCAGAGGAGAGATAGCCATTGTTTTTATGCTGAAGGATAGTGTTAGTAAAGGAGAGTAAGGCAGTGGTGGTGCTATGGTTTGGTCAGAAACCATGCTGAGTATTGGAAAGGAGGTTGTTAGTAAGGAGGTAGTCTGAGACCTGAGAGTGTATGCATCTCTCTAGTATTTTGGAGAGTGGAGAGAGAATAGCTATGGGGCGGTAATTGGTTAGTTCTGTGGAGGGTCCGCCTTTGTGGAGGGGAATTATATGTGATACTTTCCACAGTGTGGGAACGTAACTTTCTGACAGAAATTGGTTAATCAAGATGGATACTGGGTAGGCCACAGCATCAGCTGCAATTTGTAGGTATCCACTTGGGAGGTTTGTCTACTGCTAATTTGGTGGGCTTAAGTTTAGTTAAGCGTTCATTAATTAATGAATTAATTCATCCAGTAGTGAAGCTAAGATGGGGTGAATTGGGCAGCTCATTATGTTATGGGGTGTAACTGGCAACTCTTTTTTTTTTGTTTTAACCCTAAAGTAGACATAGGGAATAATTGTTTTTTTTCAGATTTGAGGAGCGTCCGATCAAACAGACCTTGGGTGGTAGGACCTGGAGATCCTGTACTGTCACGGAACACCAGATCGAAAGGTCTTTTCTGTTTTGTTTTTTTTTTCCTTCCACTCACGTAGAGACCATGACCAAAATGGGGTTGATATTAGAACGTAGCATTCCTCTACTGTTGAGGAGAGCATACGGAAGGGACCTTTCTAAATATATATAAAATCTATCTGCTATTCTCCAAATGAATAAACAGAATTACATTTTTGTGCACATTAAAGTCTAAAACAGAACATCTATGGATTAATTTACCAATCTATTTGTCTGTGTAATTATGTATGGTATGTGTCTGCACAGATTTTTGCAAGCTATGAGAACATTCATAAGGATGCCTGAGCAGAGTTCACACAATCATATGCATGGATTAAAGCTACTGAGTTGCTTTCATTTACAGCTGCCCCTTTGTCCATCATTTTCTATCAATAAGCAATTGCAAGTGTGAGGTCTATGACCCAGGAAGTCCTTTAAACAGCAGTTTGTCAATTTTGAATCAGAAAAGTCAGTGCCTGAGCACATCACAATCTGTGATTTATGGACCTAAACACCACCATCCTGCTGTTATTGGCCAATTGTGGTTGCAGGTTCATAAAAACTTGATCCCTAAAATGCAGCATTTTTTTAACTTTGCAGCAGTTGCTCAAACATTAGCATTTATACTACTAGACAGCATTGGACTCGAGCTTTAAAGGCATTTTGTTAAAGAAATCATAAAGTACATTTGGAAAGTAATCTATAAGTACTAATACATGTTAAATTATATGAAATGTTTAAAACTGTTAGGTCATTTTGGGCCTGTGGTTTACACTCAGTGTTAGATGCAATTGTACAGCAACAGCTGCTGTTATTAATGGGAAATCAACATTTTATATGAATTATAGTTAAGCTTGCCAAAGCAACATAATTTAAATGACAGCACAATAGTTTGTGGGATTGCCTTCACAGAACCATCACTTTCCCTGTAAAGGAACATAGGTCCCAAGTTTCTGCAAATTTAAACTCATTAGCTTTAAGTGCAAGTAAAGTGCAGGTCTGCATTCAAACATAATGCTTCCTAGTATTGTTTGTATCCTTGCACTCTTTTCTTTTCTCTTGTTAGGCACAGCATAAACAGTTTGAGCCAATTACATATTAAGACATCTACAGTACAAAGGTGCATATGTTGAGAGCTCATTTATGTGTCGATAACGCTACGACAAAGATGTGAAGTCTATTACTCTACAGCCGCTGGGGTGAATTGCTTAAATACTAGCACGAGTTAAGCAGCATCTCTAAGGATGTAAATAACTGTTTAATTTACATAAATCAATATAACCAAGTTAATATGAGAGCCAAGACTTATGCTTTTGCATTTGAAATTCAAGAATGTTAGCCATAATAATCATGCAAGAATCATTAACGATGTAAGTATAAATCTCAAAGGAGCTACTTAAATAACAGCAAAATGTAAGGGATTGTGCATAATAAAGTCTAGCAAACAGCCTGTGCTTCGTGAGCAGACCTCCAAGCAATTATGAAATAAAGATAATGCAGCAAAGGTCTGCATAACGTTTACAGTGCAACCACATAGGTTACCTTAGGAGACCACTAAGCAATTATTTAAACAAAACCACAGACAGGACTTATTCAGTGTGAGAGATGCAAACTAGGTGGAGCTGTCTTATGCAGTCAGTTTAATTAATCATGGAGGATGGGCAGATGGAAAGCAAAAGGTTTAAACTGAAAGGCCAGTGCAATTCATTACCACTATAGGAAAGAACACCGACACCAAATGAACAAAATGTTAATTTAACTTCTAAAACTAGCCCTTCATTTTAAGGTTTACAGCTTAAAGAGGAAGTGATCAGTTTCTAGCCGCTTCAGATATCGAGTCCAAAACAATAACAGCTTTGGAGGAAATAGAGAGCTGGGCACCTACAGTGATAGTTACATTTAATTTTTAGCCAACACAAGCATGCAAAAAAAAAACATTTTGTTATAAAAATTAAGAATTAAATATGAAATGTTTCGCAATGCCAGTTCTGATCAACATTTCTTCATTTTAAACATTAGCTTGTTTCAGTCATGCCGAAAGGCAGAATATTTAAAGTAGTTAACCTTTGATTCAGATTTTCGGAGTTTATATTAAGTTAATTAGCAATGCTGTTTATAGCAGGTGTTTACACCAAAGATGATCATATTTAAGACAATGTGTATCTGAGAAATTATTCTGGCATAAACAATGCAGGTATTTGGATAACTAAGTACAGTACATTAAAATCTTGCCTGATCAGCTGAAGGAAAAAAAAAAGATGTGATTTTTCTTCTATGATGAGCAAATATTGGGAAATTGGTTTATAGCTTGAATTTTGTTCCTAAATGTCAATGTTGTTTTTGGCATTAATTTAAGTCTTCTAAAGTATTCCTTACTAAGTTTTATTCGCATTTGTTCATGTTTTATTGTTGATCCTTCATCAATTCCCAAATATTTATAGACACCCTCTTGCTCAAGTTCTTTTATATCACATTCTTTTCCCAAACTGATGTTTTCTTGGTGTAGCAGTTCTCCTGCTTTATAGGTTGCTTTTGCACATGTATCAAGACCGAATGACATTCTTGTATCATCTGAAAAAATTTTGAGAACTTGCAGTTGTGCTTTCAGTTTTTCAGATGAGCTATACAGTTTTAAATCATCGACAAAAAGAAGATGAGAAGTCTACACACACTGTTGTTTTCTAGCAGCCAAATTATAGCCATGGCCTAAGCTGTTAAGAAAACAGCTTAATGGGTTGAGAGCAAAACAGAATAGCAGCGGTGACAAGACAGTCTCCCTGGAATATCCCCCATTGAATTTTTATCCCTGGAATTATAATTTTTCCATTATCATTGCTTAATTGCAAAGTGGTCTGCCACTGTTTCATTCTCCCTGTAATGTAGTCCATCACTGTAGGGTGTATCTTATACTTTTTTAACTACTCTTTTATCCATGAATGTGGGATACTAGCAAATGCTTTTTTATAGTCACTCCATGCCATACTTAAATTCTTCCCCTTTTTACAGTTCTCCACTATGACTTTATTTAACAACAAATGATCCTTTGTTCCATATGACTTTCATTTATTGCCCTTTTGTTATTATTGCCATAATTGAGTTTTCTTCTAAATAACCATAAACTGTCAGCATAAATTCTACTGTATAATTTATACATCATCGGAAGGCAAGTTACTGATCTATAATTTATAAAGTAGCTTGCAGGTTCACTCTTAAGTAGGAGCATTGTTTTCTTCTGTTGTTAGCCAGGTTGGTGTCTGTTCGGGGTGCGCATATAAATAGTTCTTACTCATGGCTAAATCTTCATGCAAAGATGTTAACACTTTTAACCAGAAGTTATGTACTGCATCTGGGCCTGGGGTTTTCCAATTAGAGGCTTTTCTTAACTTTGTTTCAATCTCTCTAGCTGTTACATCATCCCATTTCATATACTGCACCTTTAAACTTATGCTTTTTTTTTTTTTTTTTTTTTTTTTTTTTCTTCTTCTTCCATCCATTTAGCATATTTGTTATGTTCCACAGGATCTTCATATATTTTTATCCAAAATGTATCTTTCTTCTTTTTTTTGGCAGGCTTTCACTTCCTTTTACCTTGTTTCGCAATTCTCTCTCAAATTTTTTGGGTCAACAATAGCTAGCTTTTTTTGTACTTTTCCTTTATATTTATCTGTGTATCTTTTAAGTTTTTCCATCTGTGCTGAGATTTTTTAGATCCTAGTCTATTCTAATACTGCACATTGCTTTTATCACAGCTATCTTTCTAAGTATTTTTGCTGATGTGAGCAACAATTCTTAATTGCTTTATAGTTTTCTCTATTTGATACTTCCATGATGGTATTCGATTTCTCCCCTTCCTTTCCCTCACTACACTGTGCTTTTGTGGTAGAACTTTATCAGTTATTAATTTTGCTGCACAGTAATATATCCTGTTCACGTCTGTTATATTGCATGAATCCCTATGGATAGTCCTAATTACTGTGTTCATTTGTTTTATCAAACTTCTGTCTTTTTGTGTTCTATTGACCATCTGTAGTCTATTTCTTTCATTGATCTTAATGTATTTTGCTATCTCTATTGAATCTAGCAACCCTTCTCTTAAGTCAGTTTCTTCTAAACTGAGGACACATTTTTTGTTTTCCGGTTCCGGCAGGCATTCTACAGAAAGTTCTATAGCATCTTCCTGTGACACATTCTCTTCAATTTCATCCTGTGCCATCAGTAGTTCTGTCATGCGGTAACTCGCTGGCCTATCACTCATCAACATTGACTGTGTCAGAGTTGCTACAGTTTCCTGTTCCTTCCCTTGCTGTCCAGCTTCAAGTGAACATTTATATTGGTTTCCTGTGGAAGGCTCAAAAATATTTTCATATGGCACCTGACCAATTACTGGTTCCACTGGTTTCTCCTTAATTTGGATGCCCATTGCTCTAGCCTGTTGTGGTGCTTTCTGAATTAGATTTTCTACACTGAATCCTTCACTTCACAGATACTCCATAACCTCAACCTCTGTTTCTATTTCTTTAACTTCTCCATTACTAAACTCCTTATCTACTTTTCCTCTTTATCTTCTTATATTTTGCATTGTAAAGTTTTCCATATCTGGATTCCTTTGCCTGTATTTCTCTTCAAATATCATTGGTGCGGCCTTCTTTATGTTGATTAATTTGGCTTTTGCCTTTGCATAAATATTGAACCATATCAAATCTCACTCTCTTTCCCATATCTATATTTCTTTTTTATACTTTTCAAAAATCTCTAGGTTTTGTTGCTTATATTTTCACACATCCTCAGATGCTTTTTTTTTCCAAACAGATCAAAGTTTCTTGGTCTATATACTGTTTTTCACAAATCTGTTGTATTAATGAACACAAGTTGTTATTTAAAGGTTCTAGCAGTTTTTCATGTGGTAGTATTTTTCTTTCCTGTAATTTGTCTCTCGGTCTTTTTGTACATCTTGTATCTGGAAATTCTGGGCTTTTTGCATAATAGTAACAATACATAATTTCTTTCTTATCCTCAATAGTCCACTCTATCATCTTTATGGCTCTTCTTTGGACTATCAGTTTTTGTGATTTTTGTGGACTACTACTTCTTTCAACAACAGGGGGCCATCCTCCTCCTGGGCCGGGCATGGCCCCATTGTAGGAATGTTTCTGTATTTTGAAGTTTCTACACTGTCATTGTTTCTAGTCCTGGCACCAGTGCACCTACCCAGATTGGGCACTTTTTTTATCCTAGGTCTTGTGCACCTATCTTTTTTTAATTTTTTGACCAACTTCTATCCATGAAATATGTTATATAAATACAGTCTATATATCAGTGTCATCTTGGTGAGATTTTTGAGAAAAACAGGGTTCACCACGGGAAGGTACTCACCAAGACTTGAGGATAAATTCAGTTTCAGCAACAATACTCTCCTTTGCTTGCTGATGTAGCTCTCCATTCAGACCCCATGAGCTTTGTCTCATGAGGCAGGATTCCTGATATTTCAGGAGTCCTAAAAATCCTCTTTTCCTATAAGGATAGCAATGATATTATCAAAGTTTTTGCTGGAGTGAATAATCTTTCATGAAAACCTATGAAAGACATACAAGGAGGATTGCTGGAACTTGCTATACATAATATCACTGAGGATAACATTCTCATCTTGAGGGGTATCCTCTCCTCACTTCAAATGATGCCTAGATGTAATGTAAAGATAAGGGCTTCCAGAATTGGCTAAGGATCCGATATTCTATGGATGACCAGTAGGAGTCTCCTTGGGATGAGGTTATCCACAATCATACTTGGTTTCCCAAGGATGATCTACATCTCTCATTCAAGGGCTTCTACATAATGGTCAAAGCCTTTGCTACCCACTATTGTGCCTTTCTTAGGTAAAGTTCATCTAATGAACATCCTAACCTAACCAACAAATCATATAAATTAATCATCATCAAGGTGGTCCTTCTCATTGCCAGGAGACTTAATAAAATGCCTAATCTGGATGCATTTCTTAATCTACAATTAATCCATGTTTGTACAGTGACTGAGACATAGTTCGAACACAATGAGAGCGCTCTTCTCAGTGCCTGGGTTCTGTACCTATCTTGCCTTCAAGCCTACTAGAAATGAGGTCATTACTGCCCTCTCAAAGGCAAAAAATTACAGCCTCTATGAGACCCCGATAACATCCCAGGCTGCATCCTACATGAACTCAGGCATGAACTTGCAGCACCATTAGGCACCCTATTCAACCAAAGCATGAGTACCGGCTTTATCCTAGCCAAGTGGATGACAGCCACTGTCATCTCTTTACACAAAGGTGGAGCATTCACCAATCCAGGAAATTATAGACCCATCAGGCTAACTAACCTGATCTGCAAGGCCATGGAACAGATCATCATGGACTTCATTAACAGGGAAATTGGCAACCTCCAAAAACTCAACCCCACACAGTTTGGCTTTGGCAAGAGAAGGTCATGTATGTTAAATCTGGTCAACTTCTTTGAGACAGTCAAAGCCATGGACAAGAGGAAGATGGTGCACCCTGCCTACCTTGACCTGGCCAAAGCCTTCGACACTAATCCCCACTCGGGCATAGTAGATAAAGTCTCTCAACTAGGCATCAATCCATATGTTACCAGATGTGTAGCAAACTGGCTCATTGATAGAACCCACCAAATCAAAATAAAGGAAGCCACCTCAAGCAGTAGACCCGTAATGAGTGGCGTACCCCAGGGATTGGTCTTGGAGCCTCAGTTATTTGGTATATATTTTTCTGTGGTGCAGGCCAAAACCAGTGGGCTATGGCTGACCAAGTTTGCAGATGACTGCAAGCTGAGCACAGTCATGATTTCCCCAAGTGATGTGGACGTCCTCCAAGAGAGTCTCACCCAAACAAATGAGTGGTGCCAGAAACATGGCCTCAAGCTGAATGCCAAAAAATGCATCATCATCCCCTTTGGGGAGAGTGATGTCTCCACAGATTATCACATTAATAACAATATCCTAAGTACAGAATCAGTAGTGAGGGGTTTGGGCAACCAGGTTGATAGCAACCTGACTTTTGACCACCATGTTATTTCTGTTGTATGGAAAGCTTTCTACATGGCCCACTTCATAAGTAAGGTTATCTCATCCAGGGACAAAGAGGTCATAGGATCCCTGGATCCTTTCCTTATAAGGTCAATTACTGAGTACAACTCCCCTTTCGGCATGTATCTCACAAAGCGCATTCAGCAGCTGGAGAGACCACAGAGGTTCCTCACCAGGAGAATCCAGGGCCTCAAACACCTACCCTACACAGACAGGCTAAAAGCCCTGTCCCTCTACTCAGTTTCATACAGACACCTCAGAGGACCTCTGTCTGGCATACAAAGCAATCTCAGACCCCGCGTTGATGGGACTGTTGCTTATCCACAAGTCAAGCTCCACTCAAGCAACCCGTACGTGCAACCTCAACCTGGTTTGTGATATCAATAGGACTTGTTGGCAGGACAGATTTGTGCTCCAGAGATTCCCCCAGATGGCTTAGTGTTAAGGTCTTTGCCTCCCATGCACAAGGTTTGATCTTGACCTCCGACCAATGCCTGTTTGGAGTTTGCATGTTCCCCCTATGTCTCTGTGGGGTTTCTCCCATGTCCAAAAAACATGCTGAGTGTTTCCATCTCAGACTCACCAATGAATGGAGCTGTGGGCAGCAACACATGGTGGCCTATAGGGGGAAGAGTTGTACAGACCAACTGCTTTGGGCATCTACTTTGGTGTGCAGTATCCTCAAGACAGGAGAACATGGATCACAGACTGCACGCCATGGCAGGGCTAGCCACTCGGCAGTGTAAAATATGGCTTTAGGTGATGCATTCATGTTGATTAATGTCACCAAAAATGGGCATGGGTAGTTACTGGTGATAAGTGGGTTGAGGACCTGGCCTACGCTGACCCATGCCAGAGACCCGCACTAAGGGTGGGAGGGGTATATGTGCCCCTATTGGCCAAAGTGTGCCCACCATAAGGCGCAGCAGCCCTGTGTCAATAAGCTACTGGCTGGCCAATGTTGAGTTGAGCAGCCTGGTTTACCTGGGATGGCTCTGTTGAGCGAAAGCTAGACATAAAACCAACCAACCTGTGAAACATGAACTGAGAATTGTTATGCTTATGTAGGTTCCCTGACAGGCCACAGCTTGGAAGTGGATGACATGATGATACAGAGGAGGCTGGACATCCTATGTATCCAGGAGATGAGATGGAAGGCAGTGCAGCAAAGCCACTTGGCTTGGGATCCAGAGTCTACTACTCAGGTGGACGGCATGCTAGAAATAGTGTAGGAACTGTGGTGAGATGCAGTTCAGAAGGCAGTAAGGGATATCATCAGAATTAATGACAGACTCATGGCAATCAGAATCCAGTGTAATGATTGGGCAGCATTCAAAATCTCAGCCTATGCCCTACAGCAGGGTTGTGATAGTGAGTAAGAGTGCATTCAGACAGCAGTTGCGGGACCTACTAGATAAAGTTGGACAACATGAATTGGTGTTGATAATGGGTGATTTGAACGCATATATCGGGACAGACAGAACAGGATATGAGGACTGCCTGGGTCCACATGGGTGGGGCAACAGGAATAAAGAAGGAGAAGCCATTCTAGACTTCTGTCTGGCAAATGGCTTGATAGTAGCCAACACATGGTTCAGAAAGAAAGACAGTCGCAAGATCACATACAAGAGTAGTGGACATGCAACTCGGGTAGACTTCCTCCTAGTAAGGAAAA
The DNA here is from genome assembly GCF_019279795.1 of Protopterus annectens. NCBI lineage: Eukaryota > Metazoa > Chordata > Ceratodontiformes > Protopteridae > Protopterus > Protopterus annectens. The sequence goes on along the minus strand of NC_056743.1, from coordinate 107,853,221 downwards.
GGCACTGGGGTAGAATCCATGATTGCAAAGTCATCCCCAGTGAAACAGTCGGCCCACAGCATAAACTACTTGTTGCCACAATCAGCTCCAACCAGTGGTCAGAGAAAGCTCTAAGGTCAACAGAGACTAGGCTGAAGGCCTGGAAGTTGACTGGAGAGAAAGTACAACAGTTCAAGAAATTACTCAGAACTCTAGCACCCAAGAAGAGGAGGAAATAGGTGGAGTTGAACAAGAATGGCAGCACCTGAAAACAGCATGTTCTAGGACTACAGAAAAGATATGTGGCCGAGCCAGGTATGGAAATAAGGCATATAAAGAAAGCTGGTGGTGGAATGCAGAAGTCCAAGAAGTCATCAAAAGAAAAAAAGGAGTGCAGGAAGAAGTGGGAGACAGAAAAGACTGACCAGCTAGGAAGGATTACTGCTTGGCTAAGAAAGAAGTTGCAATAGCAAAGAATTGGGCAGTAGAGGCACTGTACCAACATCTGGAAAGTGACTCAGTAAGGGGCACAAAGAAACTGTATCAGGTTACAAGGCAAAGACAGAATAAATAAGACAGTCAGACACCCTTCATAAGGGATGACAGCAACAACCTGCTCACCAGCCCAAAGGACATCAAAGGGAGATGGAAAGGAGCATTTCCATCAGCTTCTGAACGAAGAAAACCCCACAGAAGCTGTACTGCCCCAGAAAAAGCCTACGATGAGAGAAGAAGAGCAGCCCACCCTAGAAGAAGTTAGAACAGCACTAAGGAAAATGAAGTCAGGGAAAGCAGCAGGCTCAGATGAAGTTACAGCAGATATGATAAAGTGGTGGGTGAGATAGGGGAGAAATGGCTCCTGAGGGTACTAATAGCAGTGTGAAGAAAAAGGCGTATCCCAGATGACTGTAGAATAAGTATACTCATGCCAGTGTACAAGAACAAAGGGGACATCCACAACTGTGGGCAGTACAGAGGCAGCAAACTCCTACCACACTGCATGAAAGTACTGGAGAGGGTGACTGATAAACGGATATGCATAGTAGTAGAATGTAAGATGGGAGATGAGCAGTTTGGATGCAGATCAGGATGCAGCACAAGTGACCCGATATTTGCAATGAGACAGATACTTGAGAAGAAGCTAGAGATAAGGAGAGAGTCGAATTGAGCATTCCTAGACTTGCAGAAAGCATTTGACAAAGTCCCAAGAAAGCTGATCTGGGCAATACTGCAGTGGTTTGAAGTCCCACAAACATTGGTAGAATTAGTGCAGGCTCAAGTACGAACAGCGTTCGGCCTCACAAAGGGGTTCCCAGTGGTTGAGAGTGTACATCAGGGTTCAGCTCTGAGCCCACTGCTGTTCGCACTAGTGATGGACTACATTAGCAATCAGGTTAGAGGGGACAGATCAACAAAGTTGCTGTATGCAGATGATGTGGCAGTAGAGGCAGAACTTCAGCAATGGATAGGAGAATGGAATGCAAATCTGAAGGCACATGTGATGAAACTAAGCACAGATAAGATGGTGGTAATGGCAGCAAATTGGGAAATCAGAAGAAGCTGAGAATAGAGATAGAAGGGAAGATAGTTGAACAGGTAAACAGCTTCACGTATCTGGGAGGGCTGGTTGAGGTGAAGGGTAGTCTGAATGCAGAGGTCAAAGCTAGAATCAGAGGGGCTGCAGCCAACTGGCATAGGGTATCAAGTGTAGTCTAGGACAGAAGAATGCCAAAGAAGCTGAAAAGTAAAGTATACAAGACAGTGGTATGACTAGTACTACTGTATGCTACAGAAACCCGGGCAGCAAAGGTAGAGCAGCTGAAGAAGCTAGAGGTGATGGAAATTAAGTGCCTGAGAAGGGTGATAGGATGCTGTGGGACAGACGACGACATAAGAGCAGAAGTCAAAGTACTTCCAATTGCAGAAAAGATCAAAGAGAACAGATTACAGTGGTTTGGGCACATGTAGAAAAGCAGAAGACAATCTGGTGAGGAAGATTTGGGACAGACAGGAAGAAGGTAAGAGGAAGCGAGCGCATCCAGAAAAGAGGTGGATGGTTATTGCGTGAAAAAAGATCTGTGACAGTCAGGCATTTGTGTTGAAGAAGGCAGGAGTGTGGCACTGAATCAAGAGAGTTGGTGACAGTTAACATGATACCCCGACCCCATGTAGAAAAAAATGGGAAAAGGGGGACTGATGATGATGAGACTTCCCCATCTGTGGAATAGACTCCCTCTCCACCTCAAGCAGAGTACCTCATTATCCCTTTTTAATCGCAACCTGGATAATTGGATGGGAAACAGAAAATACCCCCCTGGGATTCCAACTGTGTCCCTGCTGGACAGGGGCTCTATGTGCTGACTTGTTTAAACATGGGCTAAACTCTTGGCTAGACTTACAAGGGCTTCAGGGCCAATAGCCTAGTAACCTCCTATGATCCTATGGTGGTAGTGTCTTAGTTTCAGTCAGAAATTTCATCAGTTCAAAAGTGATGCCCAGTGACCCTCCAAGCAAACTCAAAGAATTCCAGTTTACACTAGATAAGTCAGAACTTCAACTTATAGCTTGATACAGGTCCCCTAATATGACTCCACATGTCTATGACTTCTTCCTTACATTCCTACAAAACATTCCTATTAGAAATTATCTCTTTAATCCTCAGTGACTTAAACTGCCCCATCCATTGACTAGGATTATTTACTTCTAATGTTGGGTATCACATTTCTTAGACTGGTGAATGAGCATTACCATTGATTGGGTGAATGATAATTCAGTGGATCATATTGTCCATAACCTCCACACCAAGGGTTGAAACATCCCGGAACTACTTTTCACAAATCCAGCAATGCCTGCTCCCTGCCTGTAGTTATCTCCTCAATTGATAATTCCAGTCACCAACTGCCTTTTTTTTTTTACTCTCCTCTCAGAACATCCTCTCCCATGGTTACCAATACCACTGTCATAGACTTCAAAAAAGCTAACCTTTTATAATTGCACAACAAATATCTCAAAATCCCCCCATGTTAACCATAAAATGGTACTGAGATATGTATCCACCTATGGTAAGGATCTTTATATTCATTTACATTAATGCACTGATAGGACTGATTCCAAAAGGACCATATGCAGTGGCAAAATCGATAAACCTACCTCAGTGGTCAGTAGGTATAAAGAAACCTTACAATGCAAGAAAGAAACTGCTTCGATTGCCTTGTAATGAGAATATACAACACCTCACCAAGAATCCAAAGGCACCTACTAAGACCAGCAAAGCTTCCCATGAAGACTTGCTTCTGAGGATACAGATAATTCTTAAACTACATTAGAAAATCAAGAGAAAGTTCACATCACTGCTCAGAAGTTATCTAACAAAGGCTCCTAGTCAAATCCTGAAGACATTGCCAATATATTAGCTAGCAAATTTGCTGCAAATTCCTACCCTAAAACTATCATCCCCACTCCAAACATATCTGAGTAACTCCATCCCACTGTCTTCAAGGACCATATTGTTAAAGTGCTCTCCAAGACCAAAAAAAATGTCCGGGTACCAGAAACACACTAAGTTGTCTTATAAACAAAGTAAAGCAAGCCTTTCTTGATCCACTCTAAGTTTTTCAACCAAAGCTATACTCCTAATCAAGGGGGCAATGTGGTGATGGTGCTCCTTAAAAAGGGTGACCCCCACCCACTGACCAAAACAATTATAGACCCATTGGCATCACTAGTCTTGCATGCAAGCTCATGGAATGCATATGCACTGACTTCATTAAGCAGGACATTAAGAATTTAATCAGACTTGACCCTCAGCAGTTCAGATGTGTCGAGCACAGGTAGTGCCTCCTTAATCTTGTGAACCTAGACCTAGAAAAAGCATTAGATACCATACCAAATGATGGGCCTGTAAACAATCTAGTAGCTTTAGACAAATCTTGTAAGATAGATTTCAATCTGAATTAAGGACAGAATGCATGTTGTCAAGGTTAGTGATGACTCCTCCATTAAGGAAAAGGTGACCAGTCATGTTCTTCAGGTGTCAGTACTGAAACCTTTCCCTTTTGTATTTATTTTTATGATCTCAACACTGACAAGGATTTCTATCTTACTACATTCTCCAGTGTTTGCAAACTGAGTGTACTTGTAAAATCAACACATGATTTTAACTCCATTTAAGTGAACTATCACGTTAATGCATGGTGCACTGAGAAAGGGCTAAAACTGAGATGCATCTCCTTCTGAAGACAACAAATTGCTAGTACCTGTTGCATCAATAACACCTCACTCTCCATCTCCAATGAGTCTTTCATCAGAGACCTGGGCAAATGGCTACCACTCTTTTGATCACCTTGTAATGACTGTACTCAAGATGTCATGATACGTAAATCACAATCAATCACCAAGTGGAGCTCTTCCAAAACCAAGGACGTTATTATTCCCCAGTACTATACCCTGGTTAGACTCAATAAAGAATATAATGCACACTTTGGCAATGCTCTAAAAACCACAGAAGTTCTTAACAAAAAGAGTCTCTGACCTTGAAAATCTTAGCTATCAGGAAAGGATGCAGTCATTTTCCCTATACACAGTATTATATAGACTCTTGATGTTAGAACTGTACCTTGTTTTCTATCTGAGACCTCCTTTTTCTTCATTTGTCCAGCATTACAGCCAACACTAGAAAATGAGATCTGTATATACATGGGGAACAAATAAAGTAAAACAAAGAGAGAGAGAGGTTCATCACCTCCCCCAAGTATGGAACAGACTTGCCTTGCATTTCAAGCAGTGTGATTCCTTGCCTGCCTTCAACAGCAGCTTAGACAACTGGATTAGTACCCCTAAAATATAGTCCAGGACTTACAAGTCTTGCACTCCTCGAAAAGGCTGGTAGAGCATGAGGGTAGTTATTGACAAGGCATGCATGGCCACTGGTCTAGTCTTGTACTTCTTATAATTTATATGAAACAAAGAGATGCATGTTAATCTACTCAGAAATAAAACAAATGATAAGCATATACAATTTAGTATCCCTTAAATCCCTTAAACTGAGTTTGCAATCTGATATACAGTCCTAGTAAGAGTATTAAGGAACAGTATCTGCATTCAAGAAAGGGGAAGCACTAAAAAGGTGATTTATGATCCAAGGACAAGTTAAAGAAAGTGAGAGGAGGGTTTAAGGTTAAATAGACTGATAAAAATAGTGCACTAAAGGCCAGAAGAAAGATGACAGTCTAGAAATGAAGCAGGAAGTAGCAGTGTTAGAAATAAATTTGCAAATATATTAAGGTTTGTCTTTTGACTCAAGCATTCAAATTTCATCCTTGGCTTCATAAATCAGAAAAGATTGGCTCTGAAAGTTTATGTTTTGCATTGCAGAGAAAGATTTTCCTGGGTTAAAGGTAGAAACAAATAGGACACTCCATCTTCAAGTGTTACACTGGCAGAAGGTCAGTGACAGATACCAACCTCTTCATTACTGAAACAAGATACTCAAGCAACTTCTATAGTGATCAAAAACACAACAAAAAACTATGACATCAGCTTTATTTTGACAGGGCTGACTGGCAGTAGTGTTGATTTGATCTAGTCAGAGAGTCAGTCAGGATAAGAACTTTGCAGACATGCAGCTGGTGACCAATGATAAGGTCATCTGTTTATATTGTTAGCTAATAACCGGGAAAATCCCTTATGAGCCAGTTAAGAAAAAGTGAGACTCTGAAGACTGATCTATAACTGAACCTTGTGGCTCTCTAGAATGTAATCTTTTCAGTTCAAAGAGGGACTGTGGAACTTTGTTTCCTTATTTTAGCTAGAGATGTAGACAGTGAAGTAAGCAAATGGTCCAGATGTAGCTGTAGAACCTAGATGCACATGTCTCTATAGGCATTGATTTAGGACATTATAGACCTTGGAGAGGTGAATGAAGGTAGCATATGTAAGTGCTCTATTGTGTGCGCAGATGTTTTTCAGAATATGACATGAGCTGTTGGCTTGCAGTCATTAGCTCAACATGGTAAAACTGACTGCTTTATTGCCTGTGGATTCAGATCTTCTATGAAGCCCAGCTTTTTGCTTCTCTTGTCCTTTCTTAAATTAAGTCTTCTGCTTGCTTCTGTTCAGTAACATTCATTTATTTTTCTAAATATTTAGTAATCAGGGTAGTCCTAAGGCCACTTTCATTCGTGACCTTAACCACAGACAATATATTTACAGAACAGGATGAGTCGGAGCTCGCATACATTTACATGAATACACAAACATCACAGATACTGTTTAGTAGTACATTTCTTACACTGTATGCACAGATATACAGTAGATGGAGGACAGATTAGATAATGTGGAATAAGTATCCTTAGAATGTAGGGAAGAGGAAAAAGTTAGCAATTTGAGGGGGTCTAGATGTATATTCAGAAAGGTGGTAGAGACAAAGTTTGTGAAGTAATAGTATGAAGGAAATAAAACTGTAGATGAGGTGGATGAAATTGATGATAATTAAATAAGGAACACAAATTGGCATTGCCTGCCAGTAGGAAAAGGCAGCTTGTGTTTTGAAGAAAATCCAAAATTTTAACTTGAACAAGACTTGGTTGCCTATTTTCTTTAAATGTGGGGGAAAGATTATGCCGAAACTATTTTGTTGAAAGCATGTTAAACTGAATGACATTGCTAAATAATGCATTGAGACTAACATCACAATCCTTTTCAGATAATACTGACTATCCGAAGTGTTGTGTGTAGAGAAGAGCTGGGAGTGTGGCCAATGTGAAACAATGTTCCCAGTTCTCCTTCATTCTGATGCATTTCAGGTGATTTGTTATTGGTTCACCAGCCATCTAAAAATTTCTATATGAACTTCTGGTAAGTCTGGGGGTGCAGCTATCCATCATGGTGTAAACAGTGTTTTGCAATGGGTCTGATCATCTTGTAACTTCCCATTCACTTTTGTTAGTTTACTCAGCTTACTTTTTATATTTTAGGATCTTATCTCATTGTGAACTATACAGAACTTGTTTACAATCGCAGATGTCCCTCACCTAGCAAGCATTGCTAGGAATCTGACTGCAGACTGGGATAACCTCATGAATTATGATTCTAATGCAAAACTGGATTAGCTGATAACTTGTGGCCCACATTTGGGCTGATACATCTGAGATTAAGACCAAATATGCACAAATTAAAATGCAGCTAATGGCTTGCTACTTTTTTGGAGTCAGCTCTGAATCTTCAAGCTATGCATTTACAAGAATGCTCTTCTGGTATGAAAGTGCAGCAACAGTCCATTCATGCACTGTAAGATTGTCTAATATCCCTGGAAGAAAGATGATGTAGGAATAATCTATGTTTAGTAGGTCTGGTTGAAGGTACCAAGAAGGGTGATTTACGGGACTTTTTGAAAAAACACATAATGGAAGCAATGAATCTGCCACCATCTTCCCTGATGTCTACTGAAAGGGCCCATAGATCTCTTCAAGCATGGAGACACTCAGGTGAATAATATTTCACATTTTAAATGAATGGGATAAATGTCATATTTTAAATGTGGTTAAGGAGGGGAGCCCATTTCTTCTTGCTGTCTAGAAGGTTACATTAAATTAGGACTTCTCCCGGTAGGCCATAGAGTGTGTTTTCTTCCATGTGTAGACTTTGTTTTCAAAGTGGACCGATTTTATGTCTGAAATACATACCCTGCAGTTTTGGCTACAAAATGGAAAACTCAAAATCATTTTCTACACAGATTCTGCCTTGATTTGCCTGTAACTCTAATTTAAACTCTGCGTTTGTTGTTATTGAAGTATAAGCCACACTTTAGCAGCAGGGGACATATATGAGTCACTCAACTATCCCTCCTGCGAAGTTTGCAGTGGTTTCTACTGGCATAGGAGAATCAGAACATTTTGGCTCTACTGGGTATCTGTCCTCTCATTAGAACCCTGAAGACAGCCCTGCCCAACAAAGGAAACATCATCAAAAGCAGCTTTTTAATGAGCCAACAAGCTCAAGAAATACCAGTTCTTTGTCTTCATATTTAGCATCAAATCTTAAGTCTCTTCATGTGCAATCCCCTAAAAGGGCACTGGACCTAAATCTGTCTTGTTCTCTCTGGGTATTCAATCTGGCATGGATAAGTGTGTTAAGCAAAGAAGCCAGCTTCTAAGCCAGTAGATACAGCTTGCAAAACCAGGAAAGTTACCTGAGTAACAGGCTATAATGTGGATTATTTTATGAACTATTGAAGACTTCATCAGTAAGTCATTATTGTGCTAAATTACTGCCATCTTGGCAGTCATCTACATTAATCCTTTTGCTTGATGCACTATTTTCTGAAGTTATTTTAATAATCTAATCTATTTAATTTTTCTACTGTTGATATTAAGGTCAAAATGTTATTTTTAAATGTTTGTTCAAAAAACTTCACCAGCCCAGACTGTAAGGCAATAAGAAGCCAGCACCATCAGGGTAACAGTCAAAAGAGTGCCTCCACACTTAGATGTAAACTTATGAAGTGTAAAAATGACTCAACAGTACATGCACTCAAAAATAAAGCTACAACAGCAATAATGAAATGACCATATAATGTTCAGAAATTAAAATAAACGTTTAATGCTGTAAGCGCTTTCATCCCTTCCCACTAATTTGGGACTTCATCAGAGATAAAAACACTACATCATCACTTTTTATACAAACAACCCAATGACTTGTTAAAGTACAGCTATTAACTAGTTAAAAATGTATACGCACACTAAAAAAATACTCATACATAAATAATACATAAATGAAGAAAAAAATAATTAAAAATTCAATACATTAATACCAATAAAATAAAAAAGGATGCTGAAGCATAGCAAGGGAAACAAAATCACACACTAATAGCAGATACAAAAATAAAACAACAGGGTAAGTGCTTTCACAATTTTACATTGCTTCATCAGACCGCAGTCTAATGCTAAACACCACGGAAATATATACTAACAAGAGTCAATCAAATCCCAGCAATTCAGTCATCACACTCAATTAAATCAATCATGACATACTGTAAAAACCTCACAGAAATACATCAATCCATTAAAAAACACATACAATAAATTTTAGATATAAAAACAAACAAATAATATAAAACCTATCATTTCTTCCATAGCCCATGGGACCTTAAAATAGATTTTAAGGAAACATGGCCATTAAGCCCAGAGCCTCTATCTGATTTCATTCTAAGGGTCCACAATAATTCAGACCTCGCAGGGCTATTGCTTAGATCATCTAGACGTGGGTTTTTAAAAATCCTATCAATTACTAGAAATCTAAATTCATGTGAAGTCCCTCTCTCATCCACATGCTCAGCTAAAGCATTGCACTTGTGTGTCCTAATGTTTATATGTTCTTTAATACTATGTTTTACCTTACCAGTATAAAAAGAGGAACATACAATGCAATGTGCTAAATAAACCAAATCTCTGGTGTCACAGTCAGCCCCCACCTTAAACTCAAACCTATTACCAATGTCAGGGTGCATAATCTGACAGCTACTATCTATATGAGCCCAAAAATTGCATTTATTACATGGATAGGTAACCAGGGTCCTCGTTCACTAACCCAACCTTCCTAATCTGGTCAGGATAGCACAACATTCTTTTCAAACACTTCTTATTCCGGAAAGTAAAAGAAAGTGACTCTACAAAATATTCTTATGCTCGTCTTCAGTGAGAAGTATTAGACAATGTTTCTTTATGGCCGTTTTGGGCTGCTTCTCTCTCTTTCAACTTTCTGACTTAAAAACCCACGTTTGCATGGGTTTGAGCTCATTTTACCTCAGCAGATCCTGTTTGAGCATCCTGCAGAGTACTACAGAACCTGAAAGGAGAGAGAGAGGGAGACTTTGCTTGATCATAAGTACCTGCTTTTGTTTTCTTTAGCTTAATTTTGCTTCCCGCACATTATTACAGCCGTTTTACAAGCCTTGGTATTTAACTGTTTTGTGCTGATTTTTTGCCTACTGCACTTTATTGAATATTTTTTCAACTGCATTTACTGTTACAGGCTACACACTCAAGGGTGCTAGCCTTTTAAAGCCTTAAAAGTGATTTCTATTGCTGCATTTACTGTTCTCTTGTTTCTGTAACAAAAAAAAAAAATGACCCCCCCCCCCCCCAAAAAAAAAATCCTATCTACTTTCTCGTTTCAGGCCTTTTTCACAAACTAGAATAGTCCGGATTTCAGGACAGTATTTTGTGTTGAGTTAGCCAGACCTTACTGAGATAGAAATTGTCTTTTTGCTTATCAGTGAGAGTGGTAAGCTCTGAGCAGCCTATCACTATTGCAGTGAGTTCCAACTCAGGAATTGTATTTTATTGGCCATTTTGGGCTGCTTCTATCCCTTTCAACTTTCTGACTTAAAAACCCATGTTTGTACGTCGTGCAGCACCAATAAGGTAGAGTAAACTATTACCGGTGCCGTAAAGTCTTCCCTTAGGTCTTGCTAGCTTTCATCTCTGAGCACTCAAAACTAGACCTCTAAACCCAGCACTTTCTTAGAACCTCTTGCAGCAGTTATTGTAAAGCACACTAACTTCTACTGCATTAAAGGTAGTATCAAATAGGTTCAGCACTTAAAAGAAAGTTACACATCTCCAGTACTTAATAACCAAGCACCTATCCAGGCATGTCTAAATATCAGTTCCCTATGCTTTCTCCTATTAACCGGGTGAACCTGAGCATTCTGAGGCAATGTAGAAAATGCCTCATGTACACAGACAACCATCTCCTCCTAACTCCAAACACATCCACTTGTGAGAGATGCACTTACACAACCAAACTAGAGGCCGCACTCTTTCCAACCAAGACTGGGCTAGCCAGTCAAGATGAGAAGGTTAACACATACATCACACCACATAGAACACACAGCTCCCCAGATCACACACCACCGTACCTCACACATAGTAACACAAAACACACACACACTTTTGCGGAGGCTTTCATTAAAAATCTGCCCTAGAAACAAAGACCTCTGAGGCAGAAACATAAGCAACCATCTCATCCAAACACAACCCCCAAGAAACACAGTCCACATAAACAGTGTGCCACTCAGCCTAAGCCCCAACGGCAAAACAATTTACCCAATACATTAGTCATAGGTGACTCAATAGCTAGGCACACTGCCATTCCACTCACTAGGTTGAAAAAGGAGAAAGTTATGGTCAGGTGCCTGTCAGGTACCAGGACTGACCACATAATGCACGCACTTGAGTCTCTCCACAATAAGTACAAATATGACTCTGTCATTGCCCATGTTGGTGTGAACAACCTGGGATGTACCTCCCTGGACTACATGAAGAGAGACATGGAGGAGCCCTTGGATCTTGTAGCACAGGCAGGTATGATCCTAGCCCCGAGTAGCATCCTACCATCACCCAGAATGATACCACAGTACAAACAAAAAATGATTTGGCTTTAACAACTGGCAAAGTTTCTGGTGTCATTCAAAGGGGATCCAGTATCTGTCCCCTAGGATGACATGATAGACAGCTTGATGCTTTGCCAGAGATGGCCTGCATCTGTCACCCCTGGGATTCTGGATACTGGCCAAGGCTCTTGCCACCCCTATAGTGCCTTTTTTAGGAAATGCCCTGAAGACAAATTTACCACCATAACAACTGCAATCAAACACAACCTGAGGGTGATGCCACTCAAAGCTAGAAGTCTAAATCTCAAAATGCACTCACTCGAGTCAATCCTTAAACTGAAGAACATCGACCACTGTGCAGTAACAAAGACCTGGGTCAAGGCTCCAGACAGACCCCAGTACTACCAGGCCACAATGCATACCACACCTTTAGGCCCCTGAATCTGGACCAAAGCCCTAAAGCAGGTGAGGACCAAGGCCCCAAAGGCGGTGGTGTATCCATCTTCATAAAGGATATGCACACCTCCAGACTAGTAGCCCAACATAATGCTTCAGACATACTTCAGGTACAGCTAACAGTGGATTAAACTGCAATCCAGGTTGTAGCCTCTATAGATCCCCCACAATGTCCCAAGACACCCACTCCACATTCCTGAACACCCTGGAAAGCATTAAGGTTCAATCTCTTACCCTTATGCTGAGACGCTAACTACCCCTACGTTAGCTGGGAAAATTACTCCTGTTCTAACTCATTTGCCCAACGATTTCTGGAATTCATTAATTCCAATGCCCTGGACCAACTCATTCTCACCCCTACCAGAGGTAGAAACATATTCAACCTGATCATTACAAACATAGGGAACTGCTGCTCTACACCAGTAATCAACTCCTCCTTGGTAAAATCTGAACACAAGTTAATAACAGTCGATATCCTAATCCCACCCTCACCCCCATGAAGGAAACCACAGTGAAGAATTTCTCCAAAGCCAATTTTGAGCTTCTAAAGACAGAAGTGTCAAACTTTACGTCATCCATACAAATGGAGAATGGATGTATGGCTGCTGAATCATACACCAATTCACTGTATGAGCACTTACACAAGTGCGTGGATTAGGCCATACCAAACAGAACCAAGATCCTAACCTCCAAAAAAAGGAAGACAATCTGTTGGTCCCCAGCCATTATACTCTATAACAGAAGGAAAAAACTGTTGCAGAAAAAAGTTAAGTCCCAAGGCTGGAAAAATTCCCTTGTACGTCTCAGCAAAAAACTGAGATCCCTCATCAAATCCTCCAAAGCTAGTTACAACAACAAAATTGGTACAGACACTAAAGATAACCACAAGACATTCTTTAGATATATCAAAAATCTGCACAACAATATGCAGATATGCTCTGAGCTACTGCACAACAGCACCCCTTAACTGAACCAACAGGTTTAGTGCAAACTGTACCCCCATCACCCCCTAAAGGGCCCATCCCCAAGGAATACCAAATCCCTAATATCACAGCTGCACAGGTAGAAGCCATGGGACCTGATAATATATCTGGCTGTGTTCTGCATGAATTACAAGGGGAACTGGCACCACACAGGAGTGCCATGTTCAACTACAGCCTCACTTCAGGCTTTGTTTCTACCAAATGGCATACTGCCACAGTCATCCCACTACACAAAGGGGGAGCGACTACCGCCCCATTAGCCTGATGAGGTTGATCTGTAAAGTCCATGGAGCTCATCATTATGGACCTTAATAAGGATATAGGAAACCTTCAAACCCCCTGACCCCTCGCAGTTTGGGTTTGTGAAGGGAAAACATGTCTGCACAACCTGACAGACTTCTTTGAATCTGTTACCAGGGCAGTCAATGAAGACAAGGTAGCCCATACAGCCTGCTTCAGTCTACCCAAGGCCGTCAACACCATCCCCCATTCAGGGATCATTGATAGACTCACTAACCCAGGCATCAACCCTTACATCATAAGATGGGGTGCCAACTGGCTCATGGACAGAACCCACATGGTGAAAGTACCGCGCAGTTACAAGTGGAGTCCCACAGGGATCTGTTCTGTGTCCTCTCCTGTTTGGTATCTACTTCTCTGAAGTTCAGGCCAACACCAATGGACTCTGGTTAACCAAATTCACAGATGACTGCAAACTGGGATCTATTATTCGTTCTCAAGCTGATGTAGACATCCTACAAAAAGGCCTCACAGAGACCAAGGACTGGTGCCAGAACCATGGTCTTAAGCTCAATGCTAAAAAGTGCATAGTCATCCCAGTCAGGAAGAAAACATTGCCCATGAACTGTCACATCGACGGTAGCCCAGTCTACTCCCAAGGTGTGATAAGAGACCTAGGGACACAGGTAGATAGCAACCTCTCCCTCGACAACCATGTTGCCACTGTCATTAGAAAGTCCTTCTATGTGGCACACCTCATTACAAAAGGTTTCTCATCCAGGAAGAAAGACGTCATTAATCCTCTCTTTTCATCCCTCATTAGACCCATTACAGAGTACAATGTCCCATTTGGCATGTACCTCACTAGACACAGACAGCAACTGGAGAGGCCACAAACGTTTCTTACAAAGAGGATCCTAGGATGCAAACACATGCCCTATACAGACAGACTCAAAAAACACCAGCTTTACTCCATCTCATATCACCTAATTAGAGGCGATCTCTGCTTTGCATACAAAGCCACGTCTGACCCAGTGCTACTTGACATGCTTCATCTGATAAAGGCTCAATCCCTCTGCACCACTCGCTCCAACCTCATCACCACAATAAATAGAACCTGCTGGAGGGACAGGTTCCTAACCCAGAGACTTCCCCTACTCTGGAATAGACTCCCTATTCATGTCAAGCAGATCACTTCACTAGCCCTCTTCAAGAAAAATCTTGATGAGTGGATGGGTGACAGGAAGTTCACCCCAGGGATCAATTCAACAGCCTTGATCAATAGGGGCACAAGGTACTAATGTCCAGCAATGGGATGACTGGGGATACTCTTGGGCAAGGCTTGTATTGGTTCCAGGGCCATTAGCCTAGTACTCACCTATGTACCTATGCTAGTAATAACAGCAGTGTCATTATTATAGTGTAAAGAGAGCGAAACACCTTTCGCTTCCTGTCTCATGCATCCAACCTTATCAGAATTATCCAATATGGCTGAAAAATAGGGTCTAGCATGTGACCCTATCAACTGTACACTCTGCAGCAAGCCCTGATCTGCCTCTTCATCTCTATAAACACATTTACTAAATTATCCCTAAGCATTCTAAGGTCATTAGCAAAACCATCCTCAGTTTTGTTTAACCTAGAAATGTGCATGTCTTGCAATTTGACAACATTCTTAAAAACATGTCCTGGATGCATGTGCGTCCTATGTAACAATGAATTCCTATAGCATTCCTTTCTAAATAATCTAGTCCCAAAGACAAGCCACTATGCCTAAAAACCTCAACATCCAAAAATTCAATATTAGTCCTTGAATATTTCAAAGAAAACTTCAAAAAAGATGTAGTGCCCTGAAAGTAGCCAACAAACCTATGTAAATCTATTACTGTACCTGTATATAATATAAAGATATCATCCACAAACCGGAAATAAAAACTAATAAAGGCAGAGTACTCAATAGATGTCAAACATGTATTTTCCCATTGAGCTAGGAACATACAGGAGTAGCTATGGGCACAAGGTGTCTCCATAGCTACACCAGACCTCTGCAAAAAGTACTCCCCATCAAACACAAAAACATTGTTTTCAAATACAACCTCAATAAAAAGACAAATCAAATCAATCAGATTTATCAAATGTACTATTTTCAGTTTCATAGGCCTCTATTAATCTAAGTCCATTCAAACTAGAAATAGCAGTAAACAATGACACCACATCCAATGTAACTAGTAAAGAATCAATAGATAAACAACCAATATTGGTACATGCATATAGATTCTGTAAAGAATCAACAGATAAACAACCAATATTGGTACATGCATATAGATTCTGTAAAGAATCAACTGATAAACAACCAATATTGGTACATGCATATAGATTCTGTAAAGAATCAACAGATAAACAACCAATAATGGTACATGCATATAGATTCTGTAAAGAATCAACAGATAAACAACCAATATTGGTACATGCATATAGATTCTGTAAAGAATCAACAGATAAACAACCAATATTGGTACATGCATATAGATTATGTAAAGAATCAACAGATAAACAACCAATATTGGTACATGCATATAGATTCTGTAAAGAATCAACAGATAAACAACCAATATTGGTACATGCATATAGATTCTGTAAAGAATCAACAGATAAACAACCAATACTGGTACATGCATATAGATTCTGTAAAGAATCAACAGATAAACAACCAATATTGGTACATGCATATAGATTCTGTAAAGAATCAACAGATAAACAACCAATACTGGTACATGCATATAGATTCTGTAAAGAATCAACAGATAAACAACCAATATTGGTACATGCATATAGATTCTGTAAAGAATCAACAAATAAACAACCAATAATGGTACATGCATATAGATTCTGTAAAAATTGTTTAGAACCTCTGAGAACAACTGCAGAACTGTCATGGTTACAGAATCTATATTTATGTACCAATATCGAAGCTTTTCTCTCTAAATCGTGCAATTTTACCTTGTTGGGCCAGGACTGAAGTAGCCATCATAAACTCCTCCTCATCATGGGGTTTAGCTGGTATAAGAAATACCTGCCTAAGCATAGTCATAGCATTCCACTGCAATGACTTTCAATTTATTTTGTTTATTTTGACATTTGCTGTCTATGTTGGTCCAACTGAGCAGATGTCCTTTTTCAGTGAAGACCCACGGTGAAAAGCTCCAGAAATGAAAATTGTACATTTAACAGAAGTTAACAAAAATTAACAAAATTATATAATATAATGAGACATGTACAGCGGGATTTCAAATAATTACAGGTAGATATACTCAATAAAAAAATAAAACAGTACATTGAAGAAATGAGTGACATTTACTTATCTTAGAGGTATTAGATTATAAAATGGCCAACAGTTACAAATGGGTTTGGGCATCTCACAGTAAGAGGGGGTCATAAACATAAGGATTAGTGAAGTAAGCTGTATTGATTTATAGTTTTGAGTGCCTATTTTGTAGAGATAGAGAGTATAGAAAATTAAGTGTGGTTTAGAGTAGCTATTTGGGGGCGGAAGGTGTAAAGTGGAGAGAGTGGTTTATGTTGGGTCATGGCATGAGCAGGTCATAAAGTTAGCCAAAAACCACAAAATAAACTACTAAAATAGAAAAAAAAAAAGGCTTCAGAAATTAACCAATAGTTTTTAAGTGCATAAAGCACTTTTCATTTAATAAAATCAAACTTCTTCAGATGCAAACATTCAAGGTACAAGTTTCAGTTAAATAAAATACCAGGAAGTGCTTGAGCTTGTCAGCTTACATGCTGTGATGACATCAGCAACAATAGTTAACCCTTCCTGTTCTACACACTGTGAAAAAATACTGTTTAAAACTAAAACAATGCTGGCAACCATGAACAAGGAAGATTGAAGCTATGGTTTAAAAGTAAAGTATGCTGACAGGTATACTTTAAACAACAAGAACAAATAAACATATGAAATAATAAGTTTACCTATAAGGAATTACTATTACACTGTTTAAATTCTGCACTACAAACTTTTTTTTACCACATTTCATACTGGTTCATAGCTAATCGCCTAGCCCAGAAAAAATAAATCAGCTGGCAGTTCGAGAAATAAATTTAGGCATCATTAACAGTGACCAAAATCACCATACAAGAAATTAACTTGATGTTAGTACATAATTTTAACTCACTATGATGACCATATTACTAAATCTATAGCATTCATACTATGCTATGCCATTCACTTAATTCCACATTCATTATATAAAACTAATTTAAAATATATATATATATATATATATATATATATATATATATATATATATATATATATATATAAAATACACAATCTAACTATGACCTTTAAGGAGAATTAAGGCTGAATATTCTGGTATCATGTTTCTTCTTCTTCTTCTTTTGGCTGCTCCTGTTAGGGGTCGCCACAGCAGATCAACTGTTTCCATTTCTTCCTGTCCTCTGCATCTTGCTCTGTCACACCAACCATCTGCATGTCCTCTCTCACCACATCCATAAACCTTATCTTAGGCCTCCCTCTTTTCCGGTTACCTGGCAGCTTCATCCTTAGGATCTTTTTCCCAATATACTCTGCATCCCTCCTCAGCACATGTCCAAACCAACGTAATCTTGCCTGTCTGGCTTTGTCTCCAAACCTTCCAACCTGGGCTGACCCTCTAATATACTTATTCCTAATCCTGTCCATCCTTGTCACACCCAGTGCAAATCTTAACAGCTTCAACTCTGCCACGTCAAGCTCTGACTCTTGCCTTTTTGTCAATGCCACTGTCTCCAACCCGTATAACATAGCTGGTCTCACTACCCTCTTGCAGACCTTCCCTTTCACTCTTACTAGTACTAGTCTGTCACAAATCACTCCTGACACTCTTCTCTACCCACTCCATCCTGCCTGTAGTCTCTTCTTCACATCCTTCCATACTCACCATTACTCTGAACTGTTGATCCCAAGTACTTAAACTCATTCACCTTCGCCACCTCTACTCCCTGCATCCTCACCATTCCTCTGTCCTCCCTCTCATTCACACACATATATTCTTAGTCCTGCTGACCTTAATTTCTCTTCTCTCTAGAGCATATCTCCACCTCTACAGGGTCTCCTCCACCTGTTCCCCACTCTCACTACAGAACACAATATCATCTGCAAACATCATAGTCCACGGGGACTCCTGTCTGATCTCGTCTGTCAACCTGTCCATCACCATTGCTAATAAGAATGGGCTCAGAGCTGATCCTTGATGTAAACCCACCTCCACCTTAAACGCATCCGTCACTCCCACCGCAGGCCTCACCGCTGCCACACTACCCTCGTACATATTCCGTACTACTCTTACATACTTTTCTGACACTCCCGACTTCCTCATACAATACCATAACTCCCCTCTAGGCACCCTGTCATACGCTTTCTCTAAATCCACAAAGACACAATGCAACTCCTTCTGACCTTCTCTGTACTTTTCCATCAACACTCTCAGAGCAAACATCGCATCTGTAGTGCTCTTTCCTGGCATGAAACCATACTGCTGATCACTAATCATCACCTCCCTTTTTAACCTAGCTTCCACTACTCTTTCCCATAACTTCATGCTGTGACTGATCAGTTTAATCCCTTTGTAGTTACTACAGCTCTGCACATCACCTTTATTCTTAAAAATCGGTACCAAAAACTTTTTCTCCATTCCTCAGGCATCCTCTCACTTTCCAAGATTTCATTAAACAATCTAGTTAAAAAGTCCACTGCCATTTTACCTAACCACCGCCATGCTTCCACAGGTATGTCATCTGGACCAACAGCCTTTCCGTTTTTCATCCTCTTCATAGCTATCCTTACTTCCTCCTTGCTAATCCACTGCACTTCATGATTCACTATCCTCACATCATCCAACCTTCTCTCCCTCTCATTCTCTTTATTCTTCAACCCCTCAAAGTACTCTTTCCATCTGCTCAACACACTCTCCTCGCTTGAGAGTATGTTTCTCTCATTATCCTTTATCACCCTTACCTGCTGCACATCTTTACTAGCTTGGTCCCACTGTCTAGCCAATCGATACAGGTCCTTTTCTCCCTCCTTAGTGTCCAACCTTTATCATGTTTACTAATGTAAATTACTATTAGAGATGAATATTATTCATAATATTAATATAAAATTAATATATAAATTATATAAAAATTATATTTGTGTTACATAGCTAGAAGAGAGATTCTGTCATCTAGTTAGATTTTTCAATTTAAGTAGACATCTGATTGAGCACATGTCATTAATACCTGGGCAGCAGTATGCATTTAAGATGAATTTGCCAATAAAGTTCAAGAGAAGGGACCACCCCTAATGTCGTATTTGACTTGGTCAATAATCTTGAACTTAAATTTATGGTTTGGAAATATTCCTATATGTTTAGCCAATGCATTCTCTGTTTCCTTTTTATTATTATTGATAGCGTACTGGTGTTCGTACACATGCTCCCGGAGCTTACACTCAGTCTTGCCTATATAAAATACTGGCCAAGACTGGCACTTTGCTAAATATACTAATTTGGTAATACTGTTGTATCTGTCTTTTAATTTAAAGACATGGTCGTTCACCTCAAATGTGTTTCCTACCTCCATGAATTTACAAAAGATGCAGGATTCACAATTAAACATCCCGGAATACTTCACTAATTGTGGTCTACTAGATTCCAAGAGGTTCTTGATGTTACACCCTCTCCTATATATAATTTTGGGTGAAGTACCTAAACTACTGAGTAAGGTCGGGTCTAAGCCATTCCCAGTTTTTTCAGACCAAACTCTGTAAAAGAATGCTATCCACCTTATAGGTAGTAACTAGGCTCAAGGTGAAATCATCTTCTGTAACTGGACTATCCACATTAAAGTCTAACTCGCACTTTTCTTTAGATATTGATGCTGGTACCCCTCCCAAACTCAAAATAAATATCTAAAGAAAAGTGCGGGTTAGACTTTAATGTGGATAGTCCAGTTACACAAGATGATTTCACTTTGAGCCTAGTTACTACCTATAATGTGGATAGCCATCTTGTACAGAGCTTGGTCCGAAAAAACTGGGAATGGCTTAGACATGACCCGACCTTACTCAGTAGTTTAGGTACTTCACCCAAAATTATATATAGGAGAGGGTGTAACATCAAGAACCTCTTGGAATCTAGTAGACCACAACTGAAGTATCCCGGGATGTTTAAGTGTGAATCTTGCAACTTTTGTAAATTCATGGAGGTAGGAAACACATTTGAGGTGAACGATCATGTCTTTAGATTAAAAGACAGATACAACTGTAATACCAAATTAGTAGTATATTTAGCAAAGTGCCAGTCTTGGCCAGTATTTTATATAGGCAAGACTGAGCGTAAGCTCCGGGAGCATGTGTACGAACACCAGTACGCTATCAATAATAATAAAAAGAAAACAGAGAAGGCATTGGCTAAACATAAAGGAATATTTCCAAACCATAAATTTAAGTTCAAGATTACTGTCCAAGTCAAATACAACATTAGGGGTGGTCCCATCTCCCGAAGACTTGAAGAACTTGAACTTTATTGGCAAATTCACCTTAACGCATAGTACTACCCAGGTATTAATAACATATGCGCGATTAGATGTTTACTTAAATTGAAAAGTTTAACTAGATGGCAGAATCTCTTTTCTAGCTATGTAACACAAAAATAATTTTTATATAATTTATATATTAATTTTATATTAATATTATGAATAATATTCATCTCTAATAGTAATTTACATTAGTAAACGTAATACCAGAACATTCAGCCTCAATTCTCCTTAAAGGTCATAGTTAGAGTGTGTATTTACATATATATATATATATATATATTTTTTTTTTTTTTTAATTATTTTTATGTAATGAATACCATATTGTAGAATTAAGTGAATGGCATAGCATAGTATAAGTGCTATAGATTTAGTAATATGGTCATAATAGCTAGTTAAAATTATGTACTAACATCAAGTTAATTTCTTGTATAGTGATTTTAATCACTGTTAATGATGTCTAAATTTACTTCTCGAACTGTCAGCTGAGTTATTTTTCTGGGCTGGGCGATTAGCTATGAACCAGTATGAAATACTGTGGTAAAAAAAGTTTGTAGTGCAAAAAAAGTTTGTAGTGCAGAATTTCAGCAGTGTTGGGAGGTTGGCATAATGGGTAAGGTTTTCACTTTACAAACACAACGTGCAGGGTTTGATTCTCACATGGGGTAATTGGCTTGGCTTAAAATGCCCACAAGGGCAGCTAGTCTAGTATGAACCTATAGGTAACCTTATTATTTCATATTATTTCATATGTTTATTTGTTCTTGTTGTTTAAAGTATACCTGTCAGCATACTTAACTTTTAAACCATAGCTTCAATCTTCCTTGTTCATGGTTGTCAGCATTGTTTAGTTTTAAACAGTTTTTTTTATAGCGTGTAGAACAGGAAGGGTTACGGATTGTTGCTGATGTCATCACAGCATGTACGCTGACAAGCTCAAGCACTTCCTGTTATTTTATTTAACTGAAACTTGTACCTTGAATGTTTGCATCTGAAGAAGTTTGATTTTATTAAACAAAAAACACTTTATGCACTTTAAAACTACTGGTTGCTTTCTGAGGTCATAAAGTTAACCAGGTGGTCTTTTAAAGATTTTTTGAAGCAGTTTGTGCTAGGAATAGTTCTTAGAGACATGCAGTTTATTCCATGAATTAGCAAAGCTAACTGCAGAGAAATGTGACTATTGTTTTTCTGGGCTTGTAGATTTCCAGGGGGTGTTGATCAGAACTACCAAGACTGCAGCTGGGAGTGTAGAGAGAGATGAGAGTTGAGAGAGCTGAGCAGGAGGAAGGCTTGTTAAGGATCGTGTGAGTCAGGTGCATTTGAAGGAGAAGGTGTTGTTGATAGAATTCTGTCCACTAAAGGATTGCAGCAAATCTAGCAATGTTGTTCTGCTCACACTTGGACATAAGGTTAGTTTGTAGGTTAGTATTGTGGTGGCATATAATAGGCTAAGTAGGATGTAGGCTTGTGCCGAGAGAATTTAGATTCTTGAGTGAGGAATTTTTTGTTTCTATAAGGCACAACTACTTTTTTTTTTTTGATGGAGTTTTGCACATGTAGGTCAAATTCTAGCTGATCGTTGATTATTACACCTAGCAAATTTTGTATGTGGCTCTGCCTTAATGGCTGTGTTATTGAGGGAAGTGATAGTGAAGGTAGATTTGTAGTGTGAGAAGGATTTAGGTAGGAATACGATGAGCTTTTTTTGGATTTAGTAGGAGTTGGTTGTTAGTTAGCCGTCTTTCAGTGAGTGGAATGATTCTCTGGTTCGGGTGAGGAGCTTATTCTGATTTGCAGGCCTTAGCTATACTTTTACATGGCTTAACATTTGGGGTTCAGCTGTTCCTCTTTGGTGCAACTCTCATTTTCTTTTTGGTGATATCTCAGCTATAAACTCTTTTTGGGACAGTAAAGGGATAAGGTGGTTGTCAGCCTTAACCACAGGTATTGACAGGAAAGAAAGGGTCTACTTCACGTTGTTGTAAGCTGACAATATAGAGTCTGATATTGTCGGCACAACAGTATTGAAAGTGAAGAACATTGTGCAAGTAAATGGAAATCTCCGTATGGGGAGATTTCCGTTTACCTCAATGTAGTGCGGTCTCGGAGTTGGTATATTTAAGTAGTGGGGTGTGGGGGGGAGCTTGCCCCCCTGCCTACGGCATTTAGTTTTTTTTTTTTTTTTTTTTTTACGTTATTCAATGTTTTACTTAATCGATCAATAAAGTTCGACCTTTATTGATTCGATTAAGTAAACTTTCGATAACGTGATATAGACGCAAGATTATCTAATTAGTTTTGAGGAACTTTAGAAAAGTAAGAACCTCACTGGGACAGATTTCTAGAAGTTTCTAATTTTTTGTTATATAATACTGAGGCCCCCTTATGTGACATCTGTCACAGTTTCCCTTTTTATCCTATGTTCCTTCTTACAAGATAATAACCCCTCTAACCCACCACTAGGTTACTTCAAAGCCTCTACCATTTATAATTTGCTGTGCCCCAAGGAGTTAACTTTTACATCTCAATTGTTTCCTGGCTTTCACTTGTGGATACCATCCTTCCTGCCAATTTTACTAATCTGCTTCTAAATTCGGTTATTAAGCTTAGAGCACTTCCATATGTTTATGAAAAAAAAAACGTTTTTTCTTCACAAAGGGTACTGGACTCCAGCTATTTCAGTCAGTTGGGATCTGGCATATGAAACTGCTTGTTCATCATGCAAGGTACCTAATGTATGAATATTATTCATAAATTCTGGGACTGTCCTCCTTTCAAGAAGATATTGGAGCAGGCAACTGTCTGGCTTAGCTTATTTTTTGGTAAATCTCGGTCATGCTCTTTTGTGGTAGGCTTTACCCCTTCACTTTACCTCCTAATGCATTGTATATATTATGCTTACTCCAATTTTCCGCAGTCATCAGGTTTACATTACACCAGCTTGGAAATCCCTCTATGAACTCTCTTCTGCAGGATTAATATCCTGGATCCCCTTAAAAGGGAATAATCCTGTGAAAGCAAGTCCTACAGATGAAGAAAACTGTCTTTTAACCTACTTCTCTTTTTTTGTTGTTTTCACCATCTGCATATGGAAAAAACATTAGAGATATTGGTTAGTTAAAGATGAGGTTACTTGATGTCTTTAAATCCCCAAATACAAATTAAATCTCCAATTGCAAATGATGTTTCACCCTGTTAAATCACATCTTACATTCAGGGCCCCCTTTCCATTTTTGATTATAAAGCTGTTTTTTGTTTTTTTTACATGAATTGGTATTTTCGTTATCAGTTTTAAAGAATAAATTGTTAAATGTTTCTCTGTTCTTCTTTCATTTATATATGAATTTCTTGTTACTGATGTTAACTAGCATTTAACTTGTCATTTATATTATCAATTGTTATCAAGACTGGGAAATGAAATACTGTTTTCCTGTGAATGTACTATGAACTCTGTTCTTATGAGTTAATAAAGCATGCTGGGGAAGAAAAAAACGTCTGGTAAGTCAAGTCTCATTCAAACCAAGCAAGAGTGTACACCACTCTGTTAAGTTTATTCCCCAAAATGAAATCCCTAAAATGCTCTTTAGCTACTGAAGTCAATGTTATGCAAGTGTCAGCTTCAAAGAGTTTCAGTCCTTTTTTTAAACTGACATGATGATGATTCTTAGAAATGAAACACAAACTATTAAAATAACAAAAAAAGGCAGACACCGATGATTTCTTTAAAATTTTAGTTGGCGCTTTCGTCAAGTTTCCATACACTTAACTTCCTCAAACTAACTAAAATTTTAAAGAAATCACCGGAGTCTGCCTTTTTTTGTTATTTTAATACAATGATCATTCTTATTTACAGTTAGACTTATGAAGCATATAAGTAATATGTTGAGATTTTTATTTTGTGATAAACTGCATTGATGAAGTAAAAAAATCCTGTCCATAAATGTACAGTTTGGTTTGCTATGTATTCCTAGAGATTTAAACAATATTAAGAATAAAAATAGGACAACAGTTAAATGGTTACTGTCATCTTCAGATTATTTTTTTTTAAAAGTATGATTTTCATGAAGTTAAAAATGGATTATACTTCTCTGTAAGAAAACAATCTCATTTGATGTAAAATATGGCATAATTTGTGAGACAAATACTTTAAGATGCATGTCCACTTTAACCGACTGTACTGTATTATGATAATCAACACAACTAAATATGTGCATAAAGTGTGGGAAAGATACAGGCAGCTGATATGTCAAGTTCAGTATGTCCTTTTATAATGACACAACATAAAATGCATCTCTGTGGCTAAGTGTTAGTTGATTCATCTGGCACTCTAGGCAGCTCAGTTAACTTCAAAATTTAATAGGTAAAGCATAGCCAACAATTATAGGTCAGAATCAAACCTTGTACCTTTGTATCTGCGAAGTAAAAACCTTAACCATTACACCAACCTCTCCTTGACTAATAAGCCCTCAACCCAAAGTTCAGGAGCCAAATAAAAAGAAAAGTTCTTCTCAAAGACGAAGAAGGAAAAAAAAAGATCTCCCATGTGAAGGCTGCTTCCCACAATTGTAAAAAGTGCCAAGCTGCAGCTGATCACATACACTTGCATTCCTGAATAAAAATGAATGTGGCATCCTCTTTGATGTACGAATCTGTGATATTATGATGGCTTCATAAATGGATGCCTGCCCAGCCCCTTACAGTATTAATTCCTGCTAACTTAGCAACTAGCACCTTCCGCCAGGAGCAGCTGCCCCCACCTCCTTCACCCAGCACTAATTATAGTACTGCTCTGTGTCAAAAGAGGGATGAAACCATGACTAAAGTTCAGACTACCGGAGTTTGATTAGCATCTCAGGGTCTGGCGGAGTATCCCGGGGGAGAATAGGAGGGAATAACTAATGCTGGCTTACTCAGCCTGCTAGAGACAGATTAGGTTAACTGTTATACTGACACCCAGTGGTGAAAGGTGACGGGATTACAAAAGTAAGGCTGGTGAACTGGAAGCAACAAGCTTATGAAAAGAAAGTGCACATCAAGCTGTGAACAATTTAGCTGAGGCCAGGTATGCAGAGTAGCATGCTTTTGTGGCAGCCAGCAGTGTGGAAGTTAACTGTCAGTCACTACAGGGCAGAAATCCCCAAGAGGGATCTCTGGATGATGGCCTCTTCTGAGATTCTCTTGGTCTATATGGCAACAAATATCTACTTTCTTAACAAAATAGTAGGGATGCTATTTCATAGAGAACATAGCATCAAAATATTATAAATATCTGAGTACCACAAAGCAACTAATCTGTACCAGCTGCCAATTAGAAAAACATTAAAAGTCAAAATAGCTGTCAACACTGTAAAAATATTATTAAAATAATAAATTCATATGGTCTAATTAGGCTTCAGCTTCAACGATGTCTGTGCTGCAAAATCTTAGGAAATTGTACTAGATTTGATATTTTACAAATGACCTTTTCTTATTCTAATTAAAGTAAATCTTATTTTATTAATAATATTGTCAGCTAACGTCTTACGGTTATGATCAATGTCATCCGCTTTCACACAGTGATAATTTCCTCAGTAATGTTATCGACCACAAAATTGAAAAGACAGATGTTCCTTACAATGTACAAAAGGTATCCTTTAAGAATACTATGAGTATGTTTCTGATGGCAACTATCTTAACATAAAATGTTATTTCCTCTTGCAGTTATTGCAAATCTTACTAATGAAAAATGTTCCCATTTCATAAATACTGATAACAAAATCATCACTTTCCTATCACAGCGTTTCGATTTGACAATGTTCAGTATAGAGTACTCACCAAGCATTTCTTAACTTCAATTCAATAAAATAAATCAGTTGTTGACAGAATGTTTATAAAACATAACTTCATGAGTAAATGAGCTTTCTTCTAAAATGTTTTTGCTTCTTTTGTGTATAATGCATATCTGGGTATCACTATAGAATCAACTAATGAGTCTCTTAGTTAACAATAATAAATTTCATTAAAAAGAACATATTATGGTGCAGCATAAAGGCTACAGATTCCAGTATAGCTGTAACTAAAAAAATGACAATGACTGTGGATGGATTTTCATGTACATAAGGCAACTGTATATGGATTTTCATGTACATAAGGCAACTGTATAATGTATATATCAGACTATATGTTGTGTTTTTGTTTGCTGTCCTGCACTGAGTAGAAGGGAGTCATTGAGATGTGTGTGGGAGGCTGTGCATGAACTGTGTAATGCCATAGCACATGCCAGCAGCAAATGTACATGCCTCTAGTTGGCATACCGGTGCTGTAGTGAGAAGAGGGTAACAGAAGGGGAAATTACAATAGTGAAGGTTTTTTTGCAGAGCAGCTGATGTGGTGAGTAGTTAATGGCTATATTCTTCGTGTGTGTGTGTGTGTGTGTGTGTGTGTGTATGTATATATATATCTACACAAACACACCCACATGTGTGTATGTTTGACATTTATTAAAAGTTTACCAGTCTTACCTATACGGCTTAGAGTACTTTTGTTTTTCTTAGCATTACAATTAAACCAGCAGATCACTTCTATTTCCTATTAATCAAACAATAAAAGCACTACTTAGAATTCAGCTTATAAAAATTATTCACATTATCAGAGTAACTTACACTAAACATGTTACTTTATCTGCATCCTCTCTACTGTTACAACAGTATTTTGAGCACTTTTTAACAAGTTCAAAAGCAAAACATTATTCTGCTGCTATAGCTAACATTGCTAATACATACTGCAGCCCAGCCCTTTACCATCGCCATTCCTTTTTTCTTTAATTCAAAATCTTCTTATAAATTAAGAAAGGTATTACTAGTGTACTCCATTCCTTCAATTTCTCATTTAATTCTCTCCTGGCAACAAAGTTAGCCTATGCAGAACCTGACCCTGTCTTACTTACCCTGCATGTCCAGAGCTTTGGTGGTAACACAGTCCTGCTACACTCATACTCTGTTACAGGACTCCCTTTCTTTCAGAACACACTGTCCACCCATAGACCACTTTGGTGGTAGCAAAACAAGACACTGTTTGATCTTTTTCAGCCCCCTGAGCTAAGCTCCTACCACCATGGTGGCAACAAGATCACCTCATTAGAATACTTTAACTGATCTTTAATTTTACAGCTTCCCATTCACTAACCCCCTTTTTGTAGAGGAGTCCCTTTTTGCAGCAGACCCCCCCCCCCATAGCTAACTCCTCTATAACCCTTTAAACATATTATTTCATCCATCATCCAGAAAGATAAATAGATCAACATACTTCTAGCTGAAATTGTAATTATCCTGCAGAGACCAATATATTTTCAAAAGAATTAATACTTCAATTTCCTTAATGACAAACCCACTCACACCCCCAACCATGCACTGCTGTTACATAAAACCAAACAATAGTTTCATAGTTTCATAGTATAGCACTAGGCTATCTGCCCTGGGGCATTTGTAAGCCTAGCCATAGTGATGTGGCTTTTGCCACCCCATGAAATGGTACAAAAAATGTACAGAATAAATTTAGAATACTGTGCCTCTGTCTAGTAGTGACACAATGAAGGTCCCCTTATATAATAGAATGAGTTTACTGTGCCCCTGTCTAGCAGTGACACAGATGTGACCCCTGGGGTAAACTTACGATCTCCCATCCACTCATCAAGATTTCTTTTGAAGAGAGTCAGTGAGGGGCTCTGCCTAATATGAACTGGGATCTTGTTCCAAAGCATGGGAAGCCTCTGGGTTATGAATCTATCCCTCCAGCATGTCCTATTCATACTTGTGCCGAGGTTTAAGTCTTAAGCTCTTGTGGTCCTGATGGATTTGGATTTTGTGAGGTGGAGCATGTCCATCAGATCCTGATTGGACATGGCCTTGTACGTCAGGCAGAGATCACCTCTGAGCAGGCGGTATGCTACTGAATAGAGCTGAAGTTTCTTTAGTCTGGCAGAAAAAGACATATGTTGGAGACCCTTGATCCTCTTGGTGAGGTACTTTTGTGGTCTCTCCAGCTGTTGCAAATGCCGGGTGAGGTACATACCAAATGGGGCATTGTACTCAATCATGGGTCTGATGAGGGAGGAATATAGGGGTACAATGACATCCTTGGATCTGGATGCGAATCCCTTCATAATGAGGTGTGCAAGGTAGAATGTTTTTCTAACCACTTTGGCAATGTGTGTGTCAAATGAGAGGTCGCTGTTGACTTGGGTCCCTAGGTCTCTGATTACTTTTTCCATACTCAGTGGGTTGCTGTCTATGTGATAATTTGTGGGTACTTTGTTTTTCCCAAAGGGGATGACTATACATTTTTTGGCATTTAGTTTAAGGCCGTGACTCTGGCACCAGTTGTCCATTTCTGTGAGGCCTTTTTGTAGGATGTGTCTCTCTGCTGGTGTATCGACTATGGCGCCTAGTTTGCAGTCATCTGCAAACTTTGTCAGCCACAGCCCTCCCATGTTTGCTTTAACATCTGAGAAATAAATGCCGAACAAGAGGGGTCCCAGGACAGATCCCTGTGGGACACCACTTGTGACTGGCTTTGAGTCTGACAATGCTCCAGCGATTTTAACTTTATGGGTTCTGTCCTTTAGCCAGTTTGCAACCCATCTAGTGACATAAGGGTTTACCTTTAAGCTGTTGAGCTCATCTATGATGCCTGAGTGGGGTATTGTGTCGAAGGCCTTAGCCAAGTCCAGGTATGCTGTATGGACTGCTTTGCCCTCATCAATGGCTCTAGTGACTGTTTCGAAAAAGTCAACCAGGTTTAAAAGGCAGGATCTGCCCTTTACAAAGCCGAACTGGGTGGGGTCAAGTGTCTGTAGGTCCCCTATGTCTCTGTTTATGAGTTCCATAATGATTCTTTCCATAGCTTTGCAGACCAGGCTGGTTAAGCTTATGGGGCGGTAGTTTCCAGGGTGTGTAGAGGCACCCCCCTTGTGGAGTGGGACCACTGTTGCTGTACGCCAGTGTTCAGGTACATATCCCGAAGTAAGGCTAAGGTTAAATAGCATTTTATGTGTGGGTTTAGCTCCTCTTGGAGTTCACGTAACACACAACCCGGGATACCGTCAGGTCCCATTGATGCTGTGTTTTTTGCTTTGTTTAGGGCGGTTCTCACTTGGACATCTGAGATGACAGGGAGATTACATTCAGCTGGGATAAGTATTTCTTCTTTTGGTGGTGAAGGAGGGGAGAAATTTGCACTGAACCTGTCAGTCAGAATGTTGGCAATATCTGTGGGTTCAGTGTATTTTTTGTTGTTGTGAACCAACTCTGAGCATATCTGAGGGTTTCCGCCCAGGTTTCTAACATAGCTAAAGAAGGCTTTGTGGTTATCTTTAGTGTCCTTAGCGATTTTTCTCTCAAAGTTGGCCTTGGATGTTTTTATGAGAGAATGTAGTTTTCTGCTAATGTTGATCAGAGATGTCTTCCCTTCATGGGATTTTGCTCTGACGTGCAGTAGCTTCCTTCTTTTGTTATACAATTTGTTTATGGCTGAGGTCCACCAGACAGGACGCTTACCTTTGGTGGAGAGGGACTTGGATTTGTTTGGGATTGCATGATCCATGCTTTCTTGGAGATGTCCATAGAAAGCATTTGTGAAGGATTCGGCAATGTGGGATGTGGTATCCACTGGCACAGTGGGCTTAAAGGATACCATCTCAGTCTTAAGAAGAGTGAAGTCTGCTTTTGAGAAGTTTTTCACTGTGGTCTTTTGTGCTGGGGGTGGAGGTGGGATATGTATATCCAGGGTGATTAGTTTGTGGTCAGATCTCACTAGTGAGGGGTATACTTCCGGTGTGGAGCATTTTGTCCCCATGTTTGTGATGATCAGGTCTAGTATATTATCGCCCCTAGTGGGAGAGGTGACTAGTTGTTCCAGTGCATTTGAATTTATGAATTCCAGGAACCTTTGGGCTAGGGTATTATAAATGGGAACATCTACAAAATACATCTCCCTGTCTCTCCTAACAGCAACTTTTGGTCAAAACAAAGCAACATCCTTACTGCACAAGCCCTTACCTAAAAAACTTACTAGAGTAGCCTACACTTTTGCACCTACTAATTAGTAAACAAATCACATCAGCAGAAAGCAGTAGCACATTGCAAGACTTTAATACTCAGGCTTCCTTCTACATAGTTACTTATAATCCCATCTTTTCCATGACATAGATTACTACACAAGTAATCAAACTAACAAAAGAAGGAAAAAATGTACTTTAAGTATCAGTAACAAGCAGGGATGGCTGAAGTCACTGCACTTCACCGTCTCCATTTTTTTTTTAGTAAAATATTTCTAAGATTATTATTAGTACTAGTATTTTGACATTTGCTTAGTTTATTAGAAACATGATCTCCATCTGCAGCCTTGAGCTTCACTCTTGCTGGTAGTACTACAGGTTCCTGGAACGAATAATCACGGTGCCATGACTCCCTTAAAGTACACTTGGAAAGGCAGCTATTAGTCTTCCAAATACACAGATTCCAGTATTGCCAATCAGGCTGTTTTACATATTTAACTTCCTCCTACATTAAGTGTAATAAACAAACACCAAGCCAACAGCGGACGGACTGCAGAAAATTGTTGTAATGCTTCTGGCACCTTGGCCACATGCCTTCAAGGAACATTTTGCATTAACAAAGCAGTCAATATTTATACAAGTGAAATAAGTTGAACAACAATCAATTAAATAATTTGGAATGTTCCACATGATTCCCCACCACCTATTTAAAAAGACAGTGCATATCCCACACATATATCCAACATAATTGCTACTGAAAACTTTTAAATGTTAAGATTAACTTCCAAATTAATACCATTTGGGTTCATAGTTCTGTAGTTAATTAATCTAGATTCTAACTGCAATAAATTATGTACAAAATTATTGTTGCTAGTCATATCACATTGTGGTCTAGCAAGCATACAGTAAAAAAGACTGTCAGCCAGATCATTATGTACAGAATGAAAGTGCTGAGCAACTGGACTATCCAATCTTATGTTCCTTATATCTCCAAGGTGTTCTAATATTCTCAGTTTTACTCTTTCTTTTAGTCTGTGTTACATACCATTTGGAGGGAGAACAACCACAACCCGAATGTACACTACCCAATATGAACTACAGTCAAAATGGTCACTGCCCTGTACTTTTTGCCATTAATATCTGTACCGTTTAAATTCTTTATTCTGCTACAAACTTTGCACTTGCCACAAGGGAACACACCTCCACAGTTTCCCTTCTCCCTTTACTTAAACTCAATAACTCCTTTAAATTGAAAAACCTTCTATAAGAAAAGGTGTCATCCCCACTAATAATGGGCCATAAATTGTTAACAAAATATCTAAGAATAGGAGAAAAAGAGAAAAATCTATTAGAAAAAGAAGGCATCTCCACAAACAGCGGGACACTGATGAACCTTGCCTTGTATAGCTCGGACCCTCCTCCATAAAAGGAATCTGCACCAGAAAATCTTTTCACCCCCTTCACCTTATCCTCAGCCCCAGAAATGAAGTTCAAAGGATATCCTCTCTCTACCAACTTACATCTAACTTTATTGAGCTCCAACAGCAACTAGGATCTATCCGAAGTGATATTTATTATAGGTGCATTTAAGCTCCCCATATGGCAAATACTTAATCAAATGTGATGGATGTGAACTACTGGCATGCAAAAAATCGTTCACAGCAGTAACCTTACAAAATGGTTTGAACTGTACCTTACCATCAAGCACAGCATATAGTTCAACATCAAGAAATCATCTATATATCGGTTATACAAAACTTTCCTCAAAAAAAATTCAGTAGAGTAAATACATTTTCAAAATGTGCCATGAACAAAATCACACAACATGGTGCAAATGATGCACCCATGGCTGTGCCTTTTTTCTGAAAAAAATGTTCATTGCCAAAGCCAAAATAACTGTTTACTTGCAGCAGTTCCATTCTTATGGGACTTCTTTGGGCTTTAAGGCAGAGCAGCTAGAAATAAGAAAGATTACTGGCTGTCGTGGCATGTCAGTCATTCGTGTCCTCTCCGGCTCTGCTTCTTATCTTCTTTCCTGAATAGCATCACAGTTTTAGGTGGCCTGCAACTTTAAAGCATATAAAGTGTGGAACAGTGGCATGTGCAGCAAAGCCACAAGGATTTGTTTCTCCTTGTCTCATACTTGTGCAAGATAAACTTTAATATGGACAATGTAATATTTATTTGCGTATTATAAATAGCCTGATGGTTGCATAAAGGTATATTCCTCTTCATTTTCTCCCCTTCTGTAAGCTGTCATAAATCAGAAAAAGCCAAGAGTTAACTCTCCCAAGTAAAAGAGGAGAGGGTTATTTATTTACTTGTTTACTTTGCTAGTCCTTTGCAGCTGTCTATCATTAGCCATATCCATAAGCCCCCTCTACAACTTTACAACATCCATAGCTGGTTTGTTACACACAGAAGGGCAATGTCAGACTGGAAAATATCATTGCTGAAGTCTGTTGAGTGGAAAAAGGTGAGATTAGGCTGCTCCACTATGACACCATCCTGACCACTGCAGGGGCTTTTATATATTTTGGTATATCATACACATTCTCCTGCCTCTTGCCCAGTGCACAACTGCACTATGTGGAATTAATCAAACAACAAACTTTTCATGGTTTCTGCTATTTCAATTATGGTACTAAAGCCTGTAGTTTCAAATATGCACTGGTGGCATATAGGGAGATAAAGCCTGACTATGGCCTAGCCAACCTATATCCCATTAGCAGCTCATGTGACTGACAGAGTGGCAGGGAGAGATAGCTGCACCTGTCCTGAGGGGAGGGAGAGTGCTTATTGGTGATGCTTTATAAAGGGGAGCTATGATACAAAGAGGGGTGTTGTCTTTGGATATAATCAAGTGTGGAGGTGGAAAAGGGAAAGTGGATAGGTCATATAAAAATCCCCCCATATTAGACAGAAACATACACAGCCAAGCCACCAGGGACATCATTAAGATCTACAACTAACCCCAGCAACACCAGAATAAGTCCAAGAGGGAAGGAAGCTGGTAGACCTTGCTTGGACATGGGGCACTGGCCGCCAGACAAAATGAAGTCTGAAGGGAGCAAAAAAAAAAAAAAATCTGTGGTTTCCATCAAAGATCGACGCTTATGCAATGAAGTGAGGCATTGTGGGTTTGGATTTCATGATGTCTAGGCAGGGATTTTCATCAGTAAGAAAACAATCCAGAGGGCCGTCCAGGTCATTAAAATAAAATGAAATTCAAAAACAACACACTTTCTACTTCAAAAACTATATATTTTCCTGTATATGGTAAGGATGTTATATCCTGTTCCAAATGTTTGTTACTTATACTTGCTTCAGAATATGACCAGTGCAGACTAATCATCACTGGGCTCTGTTCTGTGCAGTCTTTATTTTATTCATTTCCTATTTACATATACACACTTGAAAGCCTAGCGTGAAAACATCAACAAAATCTAGCTTTAATATAAGGTTTTCAAATTTTAGGTAAGACATTGGTCTCATATCTCTTGTGATAACCACACAATTTATTATACTATATGAACGGGGGATACTTTGACTATATTTGAGCCATTGTCACTCTCACCCAATACAGAATTGATTTTCTTACACCACACTACTAGAATTTTCTGACAAAGTAACTCCAAGGCCATACATTATTTTAGAGATTGCCTGTCTCATGCCTCAAGTCAACAATGAGCAATCAACAAGCCATGCTCATAATCCAAACTTATTCACTTTAGGTCAAAGATTAGCAGCAAACAAAATAAATAAAAATGTTTTTGCAGAATGAAAACTCACTACTTAACAGATTATGTCAGGGAGTTTGAAATTTCATGTGTCTTATCAGGTTTTGAGCATTGTTTTATCTCTGTTGCAAGATCCCTGTGGGAACAAATGAAATTAGGGTGCAGTCTCATTCCAGTAGTGTCCTTAATGTTACGTAACTAACATGCCTTGGATAACATTCTACCTGCCGCATTTGTGTAGCATGCCTGGTTAGTGATTTATCATCAGGCTTTTGCTTAATGAGGGGACGGGGTCTGATTTCCAACAATATGTCAGGCCTTCCATCTTTTAGTCAGAAAAATTATATTTAACAACACTATGCAGTATGAATCACACAAACCAGAGCAGGTAGTTATGCATTGTAAAGTAACCAAGCAAGAGAAAGCTGGGATTATTTCCTTTTAGTAAAAAAAAGTTAAATTAACACACTAAAATATACAGACTAAATGTGTCTGATGGCTTACAGATATCAACCAATACAATTGCCAGTAATTTTCATTTGAGTCCTATTAGTAATGTCTACATTTTGTGTTCACTTTTGCAAAAAAGTGGAGAATTTATACGACATATTCTTAGCAGATGAAAAACTGGTGATGAGAATAAAGCATGGGTCAGAGACCGAATTATGCATGGACGGTAATGTAATTAGTGACATTTGCTTGTCAGGTTTCACAAACCAAGACAATAACCTTGTATGTTATGGGTATGAGCAGACATTATAAGTCAGGACCAGTGTGACAATGTAAGAATCTGTGTGTGTGCATGTGTGTGTGTGTGTGTGGGGGGTGGGGGGGTTTAGTTTGCATAGAAAAATTCATCACCCCCCTTCTTAAAGGGGGAACCTTATCTGATATGACCAGTTTCAGACCAATTGCCATATTATCTGCTTTGCCAAAAATTCTGAAAATGTGCATTCACAAGCAAGGTCTTCGATACACTGTTCAGGATAAAACTCCTGACCCCAACACAGCATGGTTTTGGACCCACCCATAGCACTACCACTGCCATTTTAACTTTCACAGATACTATTAACAAAGCCAGAGATGAAGGTAAATCTGCTTTCTCTGGATTCCTTGATCTCTCCAAAGCATTTGATCTAATCTCTCACAAAAATCTTTTCTGTTTTATAACAACTGTTTTCCGTAGGGCTATGACAACCCATAATACTATGGTTTAATGACTACTTAACAGGTGGGTACCAGTCTAGTGAAAAGCTCAATATATTTTCTCCCTCCATTCCTTCCTGTCTGTACTGGTGTGCCATAAGACTCCACGTTTGTCCCTCTACCCTTTAATATATTTAATACTAATTTATATAAATCCTCTCAGCAAGCATTCCATCATACAATACACTGATGATTCGACCCTAATATGCATCTCTAACAACCTAATCCATCTTCAACTAATTATTCAAGAACCCTTTAAATATGTTGAATGTTGGCCAAAGGATAACAACCTCCTATTAAATACTGAAAAACTAATTTATTTTTTCCAAAATCCCATTTCCATGAAAAAAACTTAAAAAATTTCTTTCTTAAATACCATGATTGAAGTTACCCCACACATGACAATCAACAACAATCTTAAATTAGAGTCACATATACAAAATAGCATGAAGAAAACACATCAAAAAACTAAGCCCCCTATATAGAGTACAGACTCTGAAAAGGTAGTTCTAGCTACCACTTACCATCTCACCTATATATGAGGCCATATCATGACCAACCTGTAAGTCTCAATTTGTTTTAAACTTAAACAGTGCTATAACAAAGTTGCCAGATTTGCTTGCAACAAAACCTTACTGGACCCACCACTGATTAGCACTAAAAACATTTAACTTGCTCGAGCTTCCTCACCACCTGTCTTATACTCAGCTCACTTTAATCCATAAAATTATTCATACCCCATCCACCTCGCCAACAATTAGACCCCCTAACTCCAATACTATCTTCCAAATCTTTCCCTTTGTTCAAATAATAAACTCCTCCTTCTCATATGCAAACCACAAATGGCTGTTGGGGTCAGTTTCTATTCCAATAGTGTAGCTAGAGCTTGGAATTGGCTGTTGGGGTCAGTTTCTATTCCAATAGTGTAGCTAGAGCTTGCAATAAAATTCCTTTATCTGTCAGTTCTATCACACACCTTCATCTTTTCAAATCAGCACCAACACACTTCCTCTCTGCCTCTTGGCTTTGTGCCTGCTCTTCATGTGGGACATTGCTTCTCCTAACATCCTTCATCACATTTCTTATACCTCCTTTTAAAGTACTAAATTACTTAACTTGCTTATCCCCTTCTAATACCTCATGATATTATACTTCCTAAACTACTATACCTACTTGGATAAAGTCCTGAATAATAGTGGAAGGATTTATTTGACGTAGAGCAGGCACGATGGATTAAAGAGACACCAAGACGGCTGCAGTCTCCATTTTTTTATGTCCTCCAGTAGTCAGCAAAGCTATGACTATTATGGCAATGTGAAGTTAGGGTCATCGATTTATAATAAAAGTTATGGTTAGGTGAATACATGGCAGTCATTTTCACACACACAAGGCCTGCCAACAGATGCTGACTGACTCAATGGCATTTCTTGCCCCAGGGGTCAAGGGTCAAAAACTGCAATGTTGTGTTTGATGTGGTTTCAGAGCTCACTTATTTAGAAAGCTGTCTCTGTTTCAAATATTTTTGTTCATACAGATGTTTCTTGTAATAATGGATTTAATGCTACCTATATTGTTCAAGTATTTGCAGCTAAACTCTTCTTGTACGAGAAAGTGATTAGGGGATTTGGGAATTATTTAGCATGAGCCTTATTGTAGGCACAGGTCAGAGTTTTAGTGACATGATCACTAGTGAAGCATGTCCCTAGTTTCAGACATGCAGGCTGCCACTTGTATATTTAATTCATGCTTAGCTACACTTGTTTTCCCTCGCCTTAAGTTCATGCCCTAAATATCTGTCAATTTATCTCTTCTTGTTTGTATACTAGGGTAGTTGCACTTTCTTTCAAGGACAAAAGTCCATAAAAAACATTTGATCTAGAATGCACTACAAAATTAACCTATTGTCAAATGGCGATTCAACAACAAGCATTACTTAATTACATCAAGAAACCAAATGAAAAAAAAAAAATCAGGCATGAATCAATCTAGCAATTAACATTGATCTCCAAACCACAGGAATTTTCTCACATCCTGTGAAATAGCTTCTGCCCAGTTCTAAAGCTCTAGGGACAAACATATCTCAGATATAGAAAAAGGAAACAGCTTACCAGCCATCACAGAAGATATGCTGCATACAATATTGTCTGTGCTTTCTTGCACAATAGCAAAGAAAGAATTGTACAAACTGACAGTTTTTTATCAAAATGAAAACTAAGATGGGCACTGAATCTGCAGTTAGTGATTTTTTCCTATAATGAATATCCTAAACGTAACAAAGTCCCTATCAGCACTAAACAGGAAGAATGTACTGAAAAAAAAAGAAATTGAAGAATACATAAAGAAAAGAATGAAATAAAAAAATGAAGACGGTCAAAACCAATATAAAACTAACAGTAATTTTTCCAATGTGACAGTAAGTGCAAACAGCATTAAGACAAGAAAAAAAATAGGTTATCTGTCATTTC
Source organism: Protopterus annectens (assembly GCF_019279795.1). Classification (NCBI taxonomy): domain Eukaryota; kingdom Metazoa; phylum Chordata; order Ceratodontiformes; family Protopteridae; genus Protopterus; species Protopterus annectens. The sequence goes on along the minus strand of NC_056743.1, from coordinate 107,815,131 downwards.
CTCATGTAAAAAAATATACTTTACTTGCATGCAGGACATGTGATATATAAAACACTTGACAGGCCGATTGAATGATTTCTGGAAAAAAGGCAATCGATAATTTGTAACAGGAACATGTTCAACGTTGACAATATCAATAAAAAGTAACCAAAGGCAACAGATTTAATGCATTTTCTACCAGAAAGAACAGTATAAGCATACTCTATATAACAACAAAAGGAACAAGAACAGGTCATATATGTAGACACCAAGTAGTATTACAGGTAGTACACGGAATTACATGAATCATCCGAAGCATATCTGATGACTAATGTGGTTACTGGATGAGAACTTCAATTGTGATTTAAGCAACTCGACACCGTAAAACTCCACTGCCAATCATGAGTGGACAGGTGACCCGCTGTTGTGACCCCTAACTGGGAAAGGATGAAAGAAGAAGAAGAAGATTAACAGGAAAGACAATAAGAGGATTATGACTAGGTCTCTGATCATAACCAAGCTGTTATGTGGTGAAGACATGGCTGTAATGAAGTTCACCTTGACAGAGGCACAAACTAAGAGAAGAATCTTGCCACAGTAAAATATGGTAGGATCAGTGCTTCAACAACATGCGCGGGCAACATGAATGGCATCAGGATTGAGTCATACCAATATCTTTAAGGCAGGGTAGGCTATTGCGCACAAGGTAGTATTGCATAACTGTAGCTGTGGCACACATCAACAATTAAAGCAGCACAGTTCAGCACAGGGATCAGCAGCCAGGCCACTGCGGATGAACTGCATATGGAAATGGATGACCAACATGCAGAGGTAATCACAGAGGGGTATATGCATAAGACATAAATGGTGGAGGAGGGAGAAAAGAAGGTTATTTTTAATGGGATCTATGCATAACCACAAAATATTAAAATAATGAAAAAAAGACCACAAATTGCAACTAGCGAAACTTTATTCAAATGATCTAGTGCCTAGGAAACAAAATGCCTTCAAAGGACCCATACATTCAAAAAAAGCACACATTCTTTTAAACAAACAAAAATAAATAAATACTTAAAATTAATAACCAATAAGAAATAAAGTACATACATCCCTCCAGTTTAGATTACTGAGTCCAGATGGGCTCATATCTGGTACCATATCAGATTATTAGTTCAGCCTCCTTCTCCAATGAAACATTTCCTAATGGTACTCCAAGTCCTATCATTAGCTAAAACCTGATAAAAAAATACAAACTCTTAAAAAAACAAATACTTCCATTATGCATATTCAATATATGGGCAGCAACAGGATTTTTCAATTTCATATTCTAAGCATCATCCATGTGCTCTTGTTTAATTTTTTTAGCTACTTTTTGGTTTGTCCTATATACACTAGTCTACATTTAGAAGAAATTAAACAAACACCACCTATTTAAATATATAAATTATATATATATATATATATATATATATATATATATATATATATATATATATATACATACATACATACACACACACATATATATATTTTTTACCCATTAATAAAATTAATGTCATCTGTGACAAATGTGCAAATATTACAGGAGCCACAAGGAAGTGTTAAATCTGTTTACTTGTTCTAAAAAATGACTGTGCACTAAGACATCTTCAAGATTTTTGCCTTTCTTATAGAAACACATTACATCAATTTCATCTTCACAAAATATTATGCTTTCCTGTAAAACTGTCCAATGTTCATTAAGCAAGGTAATAACTTTAAACTTCTGTAATGAAAAATAATTTTGAAAACCTTTACATTCACCCTTTATAAGTGTTTTTGTAGCAAATCATTTCTATTCACTTTGCTTACTTCTATATAGACTTCCTTAACTGCCTTAACTGGGAAACCTCTATTAAGAAATAAGCTTCTCACTTCACATAAAAAAAAAAAAAAAAAAAAAACAGGCCGTTTACTACACAGCCTTCTAGCATGACTCAGTTCTCCCTTAGGTAATGCTTTAAACGTATGCCCTGCATGCTTGCCAGTGCTCTGCAAAAAAGATTATGCAGCAGTAGTTTCTTAAATAATATGGTCTGAATAGTGCAGTTTTCAACAAAATTCCAAATCTAGAAATTCTATTTTATTCGAATCAATTTTTGGTCACAAGGGTGAAGCCTGAGTTATCAAACAAAGCCAACCATGGGTAAATCATGATATACTCACACCCACAAGTGAATAATATAGCAATAACCCATGGCTGGGTGTGGGTAATGCTGGATTTACCCATAGTTGGTGTGATTTGGAAAGGAGGGCTAAACCCAAGTGACCAAACAAAGCCAACTGTAAGTAAATCAGCATTACCCACACACAGCCATGGTTTACTGCTATTATACCATGACATTATTTAAGAAAAAAAGACTTACTTTTCTTAATGTCCTTGTATAATGGTACCGTGGTGTTCTTCTGCTTTGTTTCCATATCCTGGGGCTTTCTCGATGTACTGCACACATGTATGACATTTATGTTCCCATGTTTATGCAGTGCATCAGTGCTTTGAAAAGGAAGCAATGGACAAGGGAAGAAATCCATTGCTTCTTTGTATTTTTATTTTTTTTAATAATAAAGTATGATATTGGGACACTTGAAAGAGATGGAACTGAGAAAAATAAAGGGAAATCAGGTCCGTTTCTTAGTTTTGTATAACGTACCTCATTTTCCTTTTATTTTCTCCATCCCTTCTCGCATCCCTCCAAACTGTCTGCATTTCAGACTTTAGTTTTTTTTAACAGTTAAGAAAACTAAAAAGCTGTAGCATATATTAATAGAAGAAAGTCCGGGTGACCGGACTTTTTTCTATTGGTATAATTCAATTTACAATGAGCATGCTGGTTGGGCTGACCAATTAACATGTTTGTTTTTGAATGTTAATGGCCAGTTATTGTATAATTAGAAGTTATGTACTTACCATAATGTTCCATCTGAGTAGGTGGATTCATTTGTCTGCAACCTGTGGGTATGGATCCGATATCGGATCCGAACCGGCATGGTTTATCCAGCTATGGATCCGAGCTCCTAGCTCCTCCCCTCACCCATAATGCCCTGCTCTCCCTACATGACCTCAGATCGAGTTTGCCCTGCACCAACTACCCTAACTAAAGGGTAACACACCCAATGCAGGAACTGACAAGGTCAGGAGGATAGGAGGGCGGGATGGTTGCAGACAAATGAATCCACCTACTCAGATGGAACGTTATGGTAAGTACATAACTTCTAAATCTGAAGTAGGAGATTCATTTGTCAGCAACCTGCGAGACAGAGTCCCCAGCTACATGAATCTTGGGTGGCCATCATGGAAGGATATTCTGGAGCACCGCGGAGCCAAAGGATGCTCTACCTCTAGACGTGATGTCCAGCTTGTAATGAGAAATAAAGGTATGAGATGAAGCCCAAGTGGCTGCTGAACAAATGTCATGCAGAGGAACCCTAGACTTAAAGGCCGCTGAAGTAAAGACAGACCAGGTCGAATGAGCATGGACTCCCACCGGTGCGGGCTTCCCAGAAGCTTGGTACGCTAACAGAATACACTGAGAAATCCAGCGTGACAAAGAAACTTTGGAAATTGGTTTACCCAGATTGAATTTGGCAAAGGAAATGAACAATTGGTCGGATTGCCTATGACCAGCTGTTCTGTGAAGATAAAAACGAAGCTGCCTGTGAACATCCAAGGAATGCAGCTTGTATTCACCTTTGTTTTGATACTTAGGAAAGAAAACAGGGAGGTTGATGGACTGATTAATGTTAGCTTCCGAAGCTACCTTAGGAAGAGAGGAGGGATTGATCCTGAGGCACACCCGGTCCGGATGGAAGATCAAATAAGGCGGTTTCATGGACAGGGCCTGAAGTTCAGAAACTCTCTTAGCCGAAGTAATGGCTACTAAAAAAGCAGTCTTAAGAGACAAGAATTCAAGATCTACTGTGGCCGCAGGCTCGAAGGGGGGAGCGGTCAAGGCCTGAAGTACCAAGGAAAGATCCTTGGGGAACCGCTTTGACAGGGGTCTGAGCAAAAGGTGCCTTTTAGGAAGATTTTGCATAACTTAGCTGACATAAGAGGCCCAGAGTCATGACCAACATGGTAATGAGAAATGGCCGCTAGCTGAACTTTGACCGTGGAACTACTGGCGCCATCATTAAAGAGAGTAGTAAGGAAGTCTAGAACCAAAGGAAGGGGAACCGTGAAGGGATCTAGACCTTGCCGCTCCGCCCAAATGGAGAAACGCTTCCATTTACTGTGGTAAATTTTCCTGGTAGAGGGCTTGTGGGCCGCTACCAGAATGGCCTTAACTGGGGACGAGATACCGGGAGTCCTGATGAGGAGTGGAACTGGAGCAGCCAAGCAGTCAACTTCAGGTTGTCCAGGTTCGGAGTTGGTAGGTTCGATGGGTGTGATATCAGATCCGGAATGGGATCTAGAATCCAAGGTGGATTCACTGTATGAGACCTTAGGTAAGGGAACCAGATCTGTCGAGGCCAGAATGGGGCAATGAGGATCATTCTGCACCCCAACCGAGAGGCTTTCTGAAGTACTTGGAGCATCAGAGGCAGAGGGGGGTATACCTAAAGAAGACCGGGTGGCCAAGCATGCACCAGAGCGTCTCTCGGGGAATCCCCTGGAGGGGGATTAGAGCGAAAAAACTGTTGCACTTGGCGTTTAAGGGAGAAGCAAAGAGATCGCAACAGGGAGTCCCCCACTGTGCGAAGATACGCTTCGCTGCTTGAGCATTGAGAGACCACTCATACGGGGAGAGAATGGTGCGACTGAGCTTGTCCGCTAGGATGTTGGACCGACCCGGAATATGCGTTGCGATAAGAAAGCGGTTGGTGGAGATCGCCCATTCCCACACTCTCATGGCTTCTCGACATAAAGGGTAAGACCTGGTTCCCCCCTGTTTGTTGATGTACCAGACCACCGACATGTTGTCTGACTGAATCGCAATTGTTCCCAGGGGAAGGAGGGCTTGAAGTGCTTGCAACGCCAAGAGCACCACCCTCATTTTCAGAACATTGATATGCAGGGAGGTCTCTGAATCGCTCCATGTGCCTTGGACCGTCCGGCCCGCAAAATGCCCCCCCACCCGAGGCGGGAAGTGTCCGTGGTCACTGTGGTGAGAGGGGGAGATGCACAAAAAGGGCGGCCTCTGTGGAGATCCGGGGAATGGAGCCACCACAAGAGAGACCGCTTGCAAGCCTTGCTGATTGCAATGGGTGATGTAGGGGGAGAGAGAGAAATGACCATTGCACCTGAAGTGTCCACTGAAGCACCCGCATGTTCAAGCGGGCGAGCGGAAGAAGAGTGATCGCTGCCGCCATAGACCCTAGTGCCCTCAGAACCAGGAGCTGAGCTGGAGTGAAGGATGGCCCGCACCTGGAGTCGCAGATTCCGAACTCTGTCGGTTGTGAGAAAGGCTCTTAAATTTCTCGTGTCTAACCTGGCCCCTATAAATTCTATTATCTGAGTAGGGACCAGGTTGGACTTTTCTATGTTTACCGTGATGCCTAGCCGGGGAGCTAGACAAAGAAAAGAGTCTCTTGCCAAGGATAGTAGATGCCTTGTTGGGGCGGTGAGAAGCCAGTCGTCCAGGTACGGAAAGACCTGCACCCCGTGAAGCCTCAGGTGGGCCGCAACCACTGCTAATACTTTGGTGAACACCCTGGGGGCTGTGGTGAGACCAAAGGGAAGGATCCTGAACTGGTAGTGAATGGCTCCCAGCCGGAAGCAAAGAAATCTCCTGGATCGTCTGTCCATTAGAATGTGGTAGTACGCATCCTTGAGGTCTATAGAGCACATCCAGTGATTCTCCCCTAGAAGGGGGAGGATGGATTGTAGAGTGACCATCTGGAACTTCTCCTTGGGAACTGCCAGGTTCAATAGGGACAGGTCCAGAATGGGTCTTAGGTCCCCCGTCTTTTTTGGCACTAAAAAGAACCTGGAGTAGAACCCTGATCCGATCTGGTCTGGGGGGGCGGGCTGGATGGCTCTTTTTCTCAGCAGATGGCCAATTTCTGCTGAAGCGGCCTCCCTTTGATCGGGTGAAACATCGAGGAGGATTTTGAATCTTGGGACATGAAGAAAGGGGATTTTGTAACCTCTGGATATGATCTGGAGTACCCAGCGGTCTGATGTAATGGACTCCCATGCCGCTAGGTGCCCCGAAAAACGTCCCCCGACTGCCTCCAGAGTGGAGCAGTCGGGCAACCCCTCAGGGTTGCTGCGTGGGCCGTTCAGAGAAAGGTTCTCTGGACCCAAAGTTCCTGGGAGCCCCTCTGCCCCTAGGGCGGCGTCCTCCCTGTTCTCCTCTGCCGCAGAAGGACTGGTTGTCCGGAGCGGGTTGGGATTGCTGCGACTTCCGGAACCACATCTTCTTCTGGCCCTTTTGGTTCCTAGAGTAGGACCTCTGGGGCACAGAGAAGTGGACTCTGATGGCAGACAGCGTCTTCCCGTCCTTCTCGCTCTGAACCAAGGTGTCGCGAACCGTCTTGCCAAAAAGAGCAGAACCGTCAAAGGGGGCGTTCACAAATGACGCCTTGAAGGGCTCTGTGAAATCGCAGTGGCGGAGCCAGGCCTGGCGTCTTGTGACTAGGCCCACTCCTGCAGCTCTAGCGGCTCCCTTGGTAGCATGGGAAAGTAACCGCATATAGGTGTTGGTCACGGAATGAAGAGTGGCCATACGGGTGGAGTGCAAAAGTTTGTCCCCCTCCGACATGGACTCTGGGGGGGATGCAGCGTATTCCTTGATAAGATCGCGCTGCATCCTAATGACATGTGCCAAATAGTTGAGCGCCCTCACTGAGAAGGTCGCTGAACTAAACATTTGCTTCCCCAAACAGTCCATCATCCGAGACTCCTTGCTCGGGGGATGGACTGAGGGACTCTCCTGAGCGAGTTCCCTCTTAGTGGCTGCTGCCGACAACATGGCATCTACCGGGGGTCCCTTGCTCCAGTGGGCACGGTCAGCAGGGGGGCTAAGGATCCTGTCCGGCCTCTTGGGGATTGGCTCCACAGTGTCTGGTTCCTTCCACGCCCTGGTGGTAATAAGGTCCACCAGGGGGTCGGCAGGAGGGGACACCCAAGAGGTAGACGGGCCCGCTTCAAATGCCTCCAAGAACACGGACTCGTCCGAGGAAGACTTTGGGGCAGACCACCCACCTCTTATCCGTAACATTTCCATGATGTCTCCAAAGGAGACATCCTCAGGGGGTGATCTTGGGGAGCCTTCCCCTTCCTCCAAGTCAATGTCTTCAGTTAAAGACTCGGGGGAGTCTATGTGCCTCCTCTTACACGTATGCTTGCGAGGTGCTTCATCGAGGGGGCTGTCCGAGGAGCCCTCGCCAGCGATGTCCAGATCCAAGGGAACTGCTTGGGGCAGTGAAGCAGGCTGTCCCAGTGTCCGGGTGATGGAAGCCGGGCCCAGAGCAGATGGAGTGCGGGACGGAGCCGAAGCAAGGACCGGGGGTCCGGATGCCCTCAACAGAGCCCTCTCCACTACATCAAAAGCCGAGGGGGAGCCAGCCTCAACTATAGGATCTGAAAGTCGGCTCCCCCTCGGATCCGATGAGTGGATCGGAGCCGGCGCCAAGCCCCTCGGATCCGATGGAACAGTGCGCTCCAATAGGGATGGCGCCGAAGGCACACTGAGTCCCTTGGATCCAAAGCTCGGGCCAAGGCTCCGAGAGGTCGGATCTGACAAACTTGAGGGCAGGGTAGGATCCGAAGTACCCAGTACTGTCAGTGCCGACCCACCCCCGGCTCCGAGGCTGCCCAGCTCCGAACCCGTGTAGCAGGTCGGAGAAGGAGCTATGGACTTGAAAAATGGGGTCGAGCTCCCCCCCAGAGGGGGGAGAGGCAGGAGCACTCCCATCTGCATCTGGGCCTGGATGAACCTTCACATCATCCGGTCCAGATCAGCATCGGAGTGGCTGTAGGTAGACCTCGACGAGGCTACCGAGGTAGGCCTTGAGTGCCGCCTCGATAGCCTTGAAGGAGGTCGATTCTCCTCATCCTCAGGCCCTGGTGAAAAACAAGGGGACCGGAGCCGAGGAGGAGGAGAGCCAGCAGCCAGAGAGGCCGGAGGAGAAGCCCGCTTAGCCGGCGGGGCCGAGACGGAGGTCTCGGCCCACCGCTTGTGGTGCTTCTCTCTCCGGTCCTTCTTCCTGGCTTCCCTCTCCTCAGAACCCGTAGAGGGAGTTTGAATCCCGGGAGGAGGAGGGGGAGCAGGCAAGGCAGGAACCGCCGGAGCAGTAACTACCAACGGGGTGGGGGCCGAAGCCGAGTCCGGGGGCAAGAGTCCCGCCAAGACCAGCTTCGACCTCCGCTCCTTCAATGCCCTGGGGTTGAACCCTGCACAGATTGAACACCCAGAAGTGAGGTGTTCAACCCCAAGGCATCGAACGCACCGAGTGTGGCCATCAGCAGGGGATAGCTGATGGCCACACTCGGAGCATTTTGAAAAGATTGCCTTTGGGGCCTCAGACATATCCACTAACTTACCTTTTTTTTTTTTTTTTTTTTTTTTTTTTAAAAAGTAAAGCAAAGTAATTAAACTAAGCACTCACACAGAAGGCCCCAAACAATACACACGCACACCAGCTACGTACCAGCGAGGGGAGGGTACTACAAAAATAACCAAGTTAACAAAAAATTAGATTAAAAGAGGGAAAACCTAAAACTTTCACACAAATTATGAATTTTTTGACAGAAAAACCCTTCTTAAAACACCAAAAAAGCACTTAGCTGACAGGAGCACAAAATCCAGCTGTCACCATGAACGCGGCAAACTAGATCTGAGGTCATGTAGGGAGAGCAGGGCATTATAGGTGAGGGGAGGAGCTAGGAGCTCGGATCCATAGCTGGATAAACCATGCCGGTTCGGATCCGATATCGGATCCATACCCACAGGTTGCTGACAAATGAATCTCCTACTTCAGATTTGCTATTATATGATGACATTATTTAAGAAAGGAATTGCTTACCTTTCTTAAATGCAACAGCATTTTAGTGTTCCTCCACATTTTTCCTTAAATACTATTGAACTGCATATGTGTATGGGACTTGCATTCCCCTGCTTGCACAGTACATTGGTACAGTGCAGGACAGGCAACAGAGAAGAAAGAATGAATCTCTGTTGTTGTTTTTGTATTTTTCTTTTTTTTTTAACTGCCAAGATTTTCTGAGAGACAGTGTATACATTTAAGTAAAATCAGGTGCATTACTGATTGTTAGGTTTTGCAGAATGTACCTGATTTTTCTCACCTTTTCCTCTGTCCCTCCGCATATACCAGTAATAAGTATAGACATGCAATGATACCTCAGTGGATGGACTTTATTCAGTTTTCAATGGGCATGCTAGTTGGGCTGTCCAGGCAGCATGTTCATTTCTGAATACTAATGAGCAGTCATTGTACAATTTTAACTAATCAACAAACAAAAATCATTTTGGTCCTCCTGACAAATGAATCATAAATATAACAATTCTGCACCTGGCATATTTTTCATCTCAAAAATGCCCATAAAAAGATTAGCATAATTATGTAGAAACAGGGTCACCCACTGCAGCACCATTTTTTTTTTGTATCTGTAGCAAAGGAAGCCAGACAGTTTGACCTCAAACAATTTAACCCTGGACAGTCTGACCCCAATGCAATTGGATATACTTTTATATTAAAATTCACATCTATTGTCTATGAGAATATTTATCGGACGGTTTGACCCCAGATGTTTTGACCCTAGACTATTTGACCCCATTAAATTTAATAAAAGCATTTTAATACTTAATATTTTAATTAGGAATTTTAGATAGAAATTTACAATATTATTTAACATTTTAATATGTAAATGTTAACTTAACATACTGAATATCTAAATATATTTTAATTAACAATAGTTTTTAACATGTTAATAATAAAATCAATCATGAATTTTACATAGGAAGTTAACATATTTAACTAGCATATTTGAAGATTTACTCAGTGTTTCTGAAGTTTTATTCAATTTTATGCATTTGTTATTAAAGCTGTTTTTATTCTCTAATGTTCCATTTTATTACTTTGCTAATGTGAGTTATCTATGATTATACCACATTACAGACCAGTAATGCAAATAATATTTTGTTCTGTTTAATGAAGGGTCATTTTCTGTGCATTAGTGTATGATTTGTCATATGTTTTCCCTATTCTTGATGAGTGTTGTAAACTATTGTAAAGGCTTGTTAACTAGATCATAACATATCAAGCTGTATTCAAAGTGTTGCAGATCTAGATATGGAATGTGTTAATGCAGGAGTCAAAATGTCCTATACCCATACCAAATACTATCAAACAATAAACAAAACTGTACCAAATCTAAAATAAAATATATAAATGGAGAATCCTTTAAAAACACAGATTAGCCTCTAAAGCAAAAACCGTGTTTCATATTAGTATATTAACTTTCTATATCAACTGTTGCCCAATAATAGTCTCCTTGACATTTAACATTCTGTAACTTCAATATAAGGGCTATATAATCCTTAATATATAAGAACTTTCTTGACATAATACAAAAAGTTGTTTATTTAAAAAGTGGCCCAATTTAAAAAAAAAAAAAAAACGTCCACACACAGAAGTACTTGCCCTATTTTTTTTTTTAATAGGAGACTGACACTTTTCCATTTTTTTAGTAAAGGAGAATAAGAAAAACGTGGGGTGAATACTTTCTGATGGGAAGGGATGAACAATGAATGAGGAATGACACATAAAAGAGGGAATGCCTTGGGAGAGGAATATAGCTGTTTCCTGATGTGGTTGGCTGCTGGCCAGGCCAAAGAGCAATACTTTCAGAAATCATTTATCTGGGTTTTTGATGTTATAGGCTGATTTATCCTGTGAAAGCCTAATGAGCAAAGCCTGGAAGTCATGTGACTCCATGAGTGGTGACAACTCCCAGTTTAAATCAGTAGTAAACAGTATTTATATCTTGTCTCAGGATAGCACTGGAGACTCCTCTGGTTCCACTTTAAGGGGAGAGAACACTTAGTGGACTTCACCCCTTCCTAAAAAACAGACACACAGGGTACCAAGTACAGCTCTGTCTCACTCTCCTGAACTTAAGTTTCCAAATGACAGAGCAGGTCAGAGTGGCACCATCTCAGGTCGTCAAAGTGATGATGACTCTACACCAGTCCATGGCAGGCAAAAACCTTCTTCAGAAAGTTATCATGATGGCTCAAGCAGACATGCTTTTAAAATCCCTGCCCAGAAAGGACAAGAAAATCTTGGTCTCCCTGGCATACCATCATGCTACCATAATGGATTCATGCTTTCATCAATCCCAGATGCAACCATGGCATGGCCACTCAATTTGTTTACTAGAGGAACAATATGACCATGCCATATGCATGAAGGCACCTTAGAGAACCATATCAATAAAGTAACACTGCAACTTGGTTCAAGGCTCCAGAGAGCACCCCTGCAATACCAGGCTACAACTCTTACCACACTTTTCGGCCACCAAACCAGGACCAAAACACTAAAGGTGGAGGAGTGTCAATATTCACCAAGGATATTCACACCACCAGGCTAGTTGGCCAACACAATGTGTCTGAAATTCTCCAAGTGCAACTAACACTAGGTAAGACTGCAATCCAAATTGTAGCTTGCTACAGATCCCCCACCATACCCCAAGATTCTCACTACACCTTTCTAAACATACTGGAAAATATTAAGATAGAACCAAACACCCTAATACTGGGTGATTTTAACTACCCTGCCATTATCTAGGAAAACTACTCATGTCCCAACACCTTTGTGCAACGGTTCTTGGTATTCATAAATTCCAACGCCCTGGATCAACTAATCCATAGTCCCACCAGGGGCTCCAATATCCTAGACCTGGTCATTACCAACATGGGAAATCAATGCTCCATACCTATGGTCAGCCCCTCGTTAGTCAGGTCTGACCATAAGCTAATCACCCTTAACATCCACATCCCACCCCCACCCCCCAGTAAAGAAACCACCATAAAAAACTTCTCCAAAGCCAACTTCATGCTACTCAAGTCAGAAGTGACAAACTTCATGACACCCATGCAGACGGGAACTGAAAGTTCAACTGCTGAATCCTAGACTAAGGCACTGTACGAGCACATCCACTCATGCATGAATCGTGCCATCCCAAATAGAACCAAAATGCTCTCATCCAAAAAAGGAAGCCAATCTGGTGGTCCCCTGCCATAAACAAACTTTACAACAAAAGGAAGAAACTTTTGCAGAAAAGAGGAAAATCCCAGGATGCAAAAAACTCCCTTACTAGCCTCAGTAAGAAACTGAGATGCCTCATAAAATCCTCCAAAGCTAGTTACGAAAATAAAATTGCCAAAGATTCCAAAGACAACCACAAAGCATTCTATAACTATGTCAAGAATCTAAATGGCAATGCTCAGATCTGCTCTGAGCTAAAACAGAATGGCATTAAATATACTGATCCGAAGGATATTGCCAATATCCTGGCAGATCGATTCAGTGCCAACTTCACCCCCTCTCAACCCCTAAATGGCCCATCTCAATACCGGAAGATTGCCAAATTCCAGTAATAACGGCCACACAGGTACAAAATGCACTCTCTAAAGCCAAGAATACAGCATCCATGGGACCAGATGACATCCCAGGCTGTGTACTACATGAACTACAATACGAACTGGCACCTCACCTAAGTGTCATGTTTAATCATAGCCTCACCTCAGGTTTCATGCCCACTGAGTGGCGCAGAGCTACAGTTATCCCAATCCACAAGGGGGGATCCACCTTGGATCCCGGAAACTACTGTCCCATCAGTCTGACAAGCCTTATCTGCAAGGCCATGGAGCGTATTATCATGGAACTTATAAACAAAGACATTGGCAACCTTCAAACACTGGACCCCACCCAGTTTGGGTTTGTGAAGGGCCGATCTTGTCTCCTGAACCTGATTGACTTCTTTGAATCAGTCTCCAGAGCCATGGACAAGGGTAAGGTGGTCCACACAGCCTATCTAGACCTTGCCAAGGCCTTTGACACCATCCCCCACTCTGGAATCATAGATAAACTTACTAAGTTGGGCATTAATCCCTATGTCACCCAATGGGTTGCTAAATGGCTTACTGATAGAACCCACACTGTAAAAGTAGCCAACTCCAAATCCAGCTCCAGACAAGTGACAAGTGGAGTACCTCAGGGTTCAGTCCTGGGGCCGCTCTTGTTTGGCATCTACTTCTCTGAAGTACAGGTCAACACTAAGGGACTCTGGCTAACAAAGTTTGCAGATGACTGCAAGCTGGGAGCCATTACTGAATCCCCAAATGATGTGGATACTCTACAAAAGGGCCATACAGAAACAGATGCTTGGTGCCAGAGCCATGGGCTCAAGCTCAATGCCAAGAAATGTATTGTTATCCCCTGTGGGAAAAAACATGTATCCATGAATTACCACATAGGTGGCAGTACACTAAACACAGAAAGTGTGATAAGAGACTTAGGGACACAGGTGGACAGTGGTCTCACCTTCGATAACCACATCGCCACAACAGTCAGGAAATCCTTCTATGTGGCACACCTCATCACGAAGGGCTTTTCATCCAGAAAAAAGGAGGTCATTGTCCCACTGTACTCATCCCTCATTAGACCCATTATAGACTACAACATCCCATTTGGTATGTACCTCTCAAGACATCTGCAACAACTGGAAAGGCCTCAGAAATACCTCACTAAAAGAATCACAGGCCTAAAGCAGATGCCCTACGCTGACCGCCTTAAAAAACTCCAGCTATACTCTGTCGCATATCGTCTACTCAGAGGCGATCTCTGCTTAACATACAAGGCCATGTCAAACTCAGAGCTGTTGGACATGCTACACTTAAAGAAATCCCAATCCCTCAGAGCTACACGCTCCAGGGATCCAAACCTTGTCATCACAATAAACAAAACATGCTGGAGGGATAGGTTCCTGACCTAGAGACTCCCCAGACTCTGGAATAGATTGCCCATACATGTCAAGCAGAGTGCCTCTTTGGACCTCTTCAAGAGGAACCTTGACGATTGGATGGGAGAAAGGAAATTCACCCCAGGGATCACGTCAGTCGCCCTGCTAGACAGGGGTCCAGGAAAGTAAATAATGTGGGAAGAAATAGCCAGGGAATTGTTATGGCTAGGCTTGTATAGGCCCTAGGGCTGATAGCCTAGTACCAACCTATGAACCATGTGTGTACATATGTTGTATGCATGAGCATACAAGTCACATGACTTGCACTACATGGTACATGCATTGCTTGTGCTGGTATGCATGAGTAAAGCATTACATACAGGAAGTGAATTGCAGACCGTGGTGTTATTTGGTTTCATTTGCATGAACTCCATTCAAAATGCCTGATGTTAGCAACACAAATTGGCATTGCAATTTTGTATGATATCCATTACAACAGTGTGACTAAGATATAGAGGAATTTGACTAACAGCTCAGTAAGTGAACAGCACTGAAGTGTTAAGAGATTCTGACTGGTGTCTCATCTGCATCTACCAACCCTGTTAGGGGATTCTGAGAGAGTAAAATGCATGTCACCACATTTGCATGGCATATTAGCCTCTTGCTGCATGAGGGAAAGAGAGCTGTGAGTAGAGGATACTAACGGGATTACATAGCGTACTGGGTGGATTGTAAGACCTGTCTCATGCAGTCTGATGATTATCTGTTGCTCAAACAGCATAAAACAATGTGTGAGAGATGTACATATAGAATATTTTTGGAGGCAAAAATCTCACACACACAGTAAACTCAAATGAAAATTATTAGCAGTACACTACATATTTTTCAGTAGTATACTACATATCTCATCTGAAAGGCCATCACAATACAAACAATCCATCCTATGCTGAGGTTTTAAAAAAATGATCAGCTGCTTTTACTGTATTTGTGTTTCTTCCTACTTTATTACTTTATTTTGCTTTTGATTGCATTTATTCTATTGCATTTATTACTGCTTGTTAGTAACCTAATTAAATTGCAACTGTTATTCAAAGCCTCTTAGTTTTGGTTTAAACACTTGGCTTCAGGCCAGTTGTTTTACATGCAGGTTGATAGTCTATACTCTTGTGGCAGGAGAGGTAGCTTACGTCCTTCTAATTTGGGAATTGCTGGTTGAAGGTTTATTGTGTCTGTTATTCTATAGGTGTATTAGTTCTGGTTTAAGCCCTTGGGCTTCATACCAGTTATTTTACATTAAGAAGATTTGTGGTCTATACTCTTGTGGGAGGAGCGGATAGCCTACACCTTTCTAAGTTGGGAACTGCTGGTTCAGGTTTATTGTGTATGTTATTCTAAGTATCTTTGCTCTGGTTTAAGCATTTGGGTTCCAGACCAATTATTGCACACTAGGAAGGTTTGTGGTCTACACTCTTTTGGCAGTGTTCTACTGAAATGCTGCTTTATTTACACTGTTTTTGTTGTTGTGACTGAGATTTTCTGCACTTTGAATTTCTATTGCTTCTACATTTTATAGCAAATGATAGAATAAAGCTTGCTGAATCTAGATTGTTTGGTATCATTTGAGCACTAAAAGCAGCTATTTTATATTAAGAAGGCCTTCTTGCACCATTGTGGCAGACGTGTGCAGCCAAGGACCCATACTGAGTTGGGGATTGCTGGAATAACTCTCAGTCTTGGGTTTTCTCTTTGGTTACTTTGTTTAAAATCATTTAACTTCACTTGTATTTAAGCATTGTGTTTATGTGGGTTTGTGCTCAGTTTATCAAGGCTGCTCAGAGATTGCACTGATGCCCTGCAAGCAACTTAGATATGCATTGTGAAGAATTGATGCCTTTTTCTATCCCTAGCCCCCCACAGAAGAGGCACTTTTTGTTAGTCTTACAGCAAAACCTGGTCCATCTAGCCCAATCCCCATTAGTTACTACAGTATATACCTGCCATAATGGATGGACAGTTTCTCACCAATTCCCCAGCCAGCCTGATTGGCATGGGCATCCTGAGGTAATGCAGCAATTGCCTTGTGTATAGTGACAATCAGTTACTCATAAAACAAATACAACATGTGAGAAATGTATCTATATTATAAATTTGGAATCAATTCACTCACATAATAACAAACCAGATATCAAACAAGTTGTCAGCGCACACACTTCACCTCTTGCACATAACAAGCTCACGACATGTAAACCCACATATGTAGAGGTACTTGCTAGAAGTCTACTTAAAGATCAGAGACCTCCGTAGTGCAAACCTACTGCATACACTGCAGACCCAACAGAATCCACTACACACAAAAATACACACAACAGTGTCTCAGCCAATAAGCGTCTAAGGCAAACCACCTCAAAACCAAATGTCTTGGTCATAGGCTGCTCCCTAGTTTGACACACAGATGTCTCCCTCACCAGGCTGGACAAGAAGGGCAGTCAGATGCAAGGATCAGTCAGATCACACACATATTCAGGTCTATCAATAACAAGTACCATTATGATTCTGTCATTGTCCATGTTGGGTGTATGACTCGAAATGTACCTCACGGGACTGTATGAAGAGAGACAACTGAGCTCTCAAATTGTGTGCTCCAGGCAGTTATATCTCTAACCCTAAACAGCATTCTACCTTCACCCAGGATGATGCCTCAATGTAAACAAAAAATGATTGACTTCAATAATTGACTTCTGGTGTCAATCCAGGGGAACTCAGCATCTGCCAGCCTGGCAATATATATTTGGCAGACCATGCTGCTTTGCCAGAGATGGTCTTCACCTATCGCCTCTTAGCTTTTGGTTACTGGCAAAAATACTTGTCTCTCCCCCATTCTTCTTTTAGGCAATATCATAACAACAAAATTCCCAATGTGAAAACATTCACTAGAGACTAACACAGCATTTTGCTGCTTAATGTTAGGAGTCTAAGCCGGAAATTGTACTGAAAGCACTCCTTACCTTGGAAGATGCCAATGTCTGTGCAGTCACAGAGACATGGTTCAAGGTCACAGAGAGCACCCTGGCCATGCAAGGCTACAATGCTTTCCACATGCTCAGACCTTAAAACGAGCATGAAAGAACCAAAGGATGTATCCGCTTTCATTAAAGACAAATACACCAAGACTGGTCAATCGGTACAACTCCCTAAAGCTACTCTAAGCTCAACTAACTACATGTAAAACCCCCTTCCATATCATTGTTTGCTATAGGTCACCTGCCATGAACCACGAGAACCACTCTGCCTACCTGAACTTACTTGAGTCACTGACTATACAGTCAAGCACCTTGGTCATGGGTGATTTCAACTATCCCTTCATCAAATGGGAGTCATATATGAGCACAAACATGCTCTCCCTAAGGTTCCTGGACTTTGTTAATACAATTGCTCTGGAACAGTTAGTCTGCACCCCCACAAGGGGATTGAATGTCCTAGACTTAGTAGTCACCAACACAGAGTGTCTCTGCATTACCCCCTGTTTGTTGCCCTCCCTGGTAAGGTCCGATCATAAATCAGTTTCGTTTGAAGTAAAGATCATACCTGACCCCCCCCCCCCCCCTTAAGAGCAAAAAGGATGAAAAATTTCTCAAAAGCAAACTATATCCTCCTTAGCAATGGCATAAATAGTTTCAAACGCCCTGCTACCGCTGTCAACAATGATCCTATACAGAGGAGTACACAAATGCCCTGTACAAACACCTGTACAAATATATAGACTCGGCTGTACCTGAATGGATCAAAACAAGGTCCTCACACAAAAACAAGCCCCCTGGTGAACACACCAAGCATAAAAAAGATATGCAACAAGATGAAGAAGCTAATGTCTAAGAACAAGAGGGAACTGACTCAGTACATGAAGGACACCCTCCACTGCTTTAATGAGCAAATTAGATATCTTGTAAATTCCTCTAAAGCCAGGGATGAAGCTAAACTAGCATCCCTAACTAAGAATAATTACAAGGCATTCTTTAGCTACATCAGAAATCTGAAAAGGAAGGCCCAGCCAAACTAGTAGTAGATGGTACCACTCATGGTGATCCTGAGGACATCCCCAACCTGCTAGCAGACAGATTTGGCACAAACTTCATCCCTGTCCCCACAGAAATATCTCAAAGCATACCTGTCACCAGTCCTCTACCTAACAACTCCAAAGAGCATGTCATAACCACACTCTACATGGCCAAAACATAATCTCTATGGGACCAGATAACATCCCAGGCTGCATATTAAATGGTCTAAAACAGGATCTACAGGAACCACTTGGCACACACTTCAACCACAGTCAAATTACTGGCTTTGTCCCAGCAGAGTGGAAAACAGCAACAGTAATTACCTTACATAAAGGGGGTCCATCAACCGACCCTGCAAACTATAGACCCATAAGCCTAGCTAGCCTTATCTACAAGGCCATGGAGAGAATCATCATGGACCATATCAACAAATACATAGATCACCTTCAAACTCTTGACCTGACCCAATTTGGCTTTCTTACAGGTAAATCATGGGTTCATAGGTAGGTACTAGACTATTGGACCTAGGGCCTATATAAGCCTAGCCAAACGGTACCCTGGCTTTTGCCACCCAAGAAAATTATTTTCCTGTGCCACTGTCAAGCAGAGCCACAGAAGTGATCCCCGGGTTGAATTTCCTATCTGCCATCCATTCACCAAGATTTTTCTTGAAGAGTGCTAATGAGGAGCTTTGTTTGATATAGATAGGTAGTTTGTTCCAGAGTATGGGAAGTCTCTGGGACAGGAATCTATCCCTCCAGCATATTCTGTTTATTGTGGTGACAAAGTTTAGGTCCCTAGAGCTCGGAGGGATTAGGATTTCTTTACGTTGAGCATGTCCAACAGCTCTGGGTTTGACACAGCTTTGTATGTTAGGGACAGATCAGCTCTGAGTAGGTGATATGCGATGGAGTAAAGCTGGAGTTTTTTGAGATGGTCTGCTTAAGGCATCTGTTTGAGGCCGGTAATCCTCTTTGAGAGGTATTTTTGTGGCCTTTCCAGTTGTTGTAGATGTCTTGTGAGGTACATACCAAAAGGGGCGTTGTACTCTATAATGGGTCTAATGAGTGAAGAGTAGAGGGGAACAATGACCTCTTTTTTCCTGGATGAGAAACCGTTTGTGATGAGGTGTGCCACATAGAAGGATTTCCTGAATACTGTGGCGATGTGATTATCAAAGGAGAGACTACTGTTCACGTGTGTCCCAAAGTCTCTTATCACACTTTCCGTGTTAATTAGACTACCAGCTATGTGGTAGTTCATGGGTACAGAGTTTTTACCAAAAGGGATGACAATGCACTTTTTGGCATTGAGCTTGAGGCCATGGCTTTGACACCAGGCATCTGTCTCAGTGGTGTAGGATGTCCACATCATTAGGAGTTTTGATTATGGCTCCTAGTTTGCAGTCATCTGCGAACTTTGTTAGCTGAAGACCTTCTGTGTTAGCCTGTACTTCAGAGAAGTAGATACCAAACAGGAGAGGACCTAGGACAGAAACCTGTGGTACTCCACTTGTCACTGGTCTGAAGTTGGATTTAGAGTCTGCTACTTTCACAGTGTGGGTTCTGTCAGTGAGCCAGCTGGCAACCTGTCTTATGACATAGGGATTTATACCTAGTTTAGTGAGGTTGTCTATAATTCCAGAGTGGGGGATGGTGTTGAAAGTATTGGCGATATCTAGATAGGCTGCGTGAACCATCTTACCCTCATCTATGGCTTTGGTGACCGCTTCAAAGAACTCTATCAGGTTTAGGAGACATGATCTGCCTTTTACATACCCGAACTGGATAGGGTCCAGACTTTGGAGATTACCAATGTCATTGTTTATAAGGTCCATGATGATATCCTCCATAGCCTTGAAGAACAGGCTCATCAGGCTAATGGGGCATTAGTTCCCAGGGTCTGTGGTGGCTCCCCCTTTGTGCAGTGGGATAACTGTTGCTATGCGCCATTCAGTGAGCACAAAGCCTGAGGTGAGGCTATGATTCAACATGGTACTTATGTGGGGTGCCAGTTTGTTCTGTGGTTCATCTAGAATGCAGCCTGGGATGTTGTTAGGTCCCATGGATGCTGTGTTCTTGGCTTTGGAGAGTGTGTTTTTTTACCTGTGCAGTCATGATTACAGGTACTTTGCATTCTACTGATATAGAGATGGGTTCTTTAGGGGATGAGAGAGGGGTAAAGTTAGCACTGAACCTATTTGCCAGGATGTTAGCAATATCACTTGGTTCTGCATATTTAGTGCCATTGTGTTGTAACTCAGAGCAGATCTGAGTGTTGCCTTTGAGATTCTTGACATAGCTATAGAATGCTTTGTGGTTGTCTTTAGAATCAGTGGCAATTTTGTTTTCGTAACTAGCTTTGAAGGATTTTATGAGGGATTTCAGCTTCTTACTGAGGCTGACCACGGAGTTCCTCCAGTCATGGGATTTTACTCTTTTTTGCTTATTAAACTTGGTGGACTTCTTCGAGGATGTCACCAAAGTCCTGGATGAAGGCAAAATAGTACATACAGCCTATCTTCACAAAGACAAAGCTTTTATAGGTTCATAGGTGTGTACTAGGCTAATGGCCCTGGAGCCTTTACAAGCCTAGCCCCTAGGATTACCCTGGCATCATGCCACCTGTCCTTAGTTGCCAGTGCCTTTGTTGATTAAAGCCACTGGAGTGATCCCTGGGGTGAATTTTCTATTTCCTATCCACTCTTCAAGATTTCTCTTGATGAGAACCAGTGAGGTGCTCTGCTTGACATGTATGGGAAGTCTATTCCATAGCATGGGCAGTCTCTGGGTTATGAACCTGTCCTTCCAGCATGTTCTGTTGATTATAATAATGAGGTTGAGGTCTAGAGCATGTGCTGTGGAGGGATTGGGATTTTTTTAGATGTAGCATTTCTAACAGAGCTGGGTTAGACAGGACTTTGTAAGTCAAGCAGAGATTGCCTCTAAATAGGCAATGCAATATGAGGTAGAGAATAGTTGGAGTTTTTTTTTTTTAGTCTGTACATACAGGACAAATGTTTAAGGCCTAGGATCCTTTTTGTGAGGTACTTTTGCGGCCTCTCCAGTTGTTGCAGGTGTTTAATGAGGTACATGCCAAATAGGACATTGTACTCAATGACTGGCCTAAGAGGGATGAGTAGAGGGAGACAATGACCTCTTTCTTCCTGGATGCAAACCCCTTAGTAATGAGGTGTGCCACATAGAAGGACTTTCTGACCACAGTGGTAATGTGGTGGTCAAAAGAGAGGTTGCTGTCAACCTGTGTCCCCAGATATTTTATAATACCTTCTGTGTTCAGTGGACTACCACTGATGTAATAATTCATGGGAGCTTAAAGCCATGGTTCTGACACCAGTCGTTGGTCTCAGTGAGGCATTTCTGTAGGATGTTAACATCACTCAGGGAGTTAATAGCAGCTCCCAACTTGCAATCATCTGTGAACTTTGTCAGCCAGAGTCCCTTCATGTTGGCCTGGACTTCAGAGAAGTAGATATCAAACAGGAGAGGACCCCATATCGAACCCTGTGGGACTCCACTGCTGACTGGTAGGCAGTCTGACTTGGAGTCAGCTACTTTCACACTGTGGGTTCTACCTGTGAGCCAGTTTGCAACCCACCTAGTGATATAGGAGTTGATGCCTAGTTTAGTACGTTTTCCTATGATTCCTGAGTGGGGAATGTTATCAAAGGCCTTGGCCAGATCAAGGTAGACTATATGAACCACCTTGCCTTCATCCACAGCTCTGGTAACTTGACCAATTTGGGCAGGCATTCTTTACCATTCACAAAACCAAACTGTGTGGGATCCAGAGTTTGGCAATTCCCTATATCCTTGTTTATTAGGTCCATGATGGTGCTTTGCATATCAGACTCCTCAGGCTAATGGGACGATAGTTCCCAGGGACTGTAGTCACTCCTCCTTTGTGGAGAGGGATGACTGTAAAAGTGCGCCATTTGGTAGGGACAAAGCCTGAGGTGAGGCTGTGAGTGAACAGGGCACACAGATGAGGTGCCAGTTCACTCTGTAGTTCATGTAGAACACAGCCAGGGATATTTTCAAGTCCCATAGAAGCTGTATTCTGGGCCTTGGACAGTGCTGTTTTAACCTGTGCAGCAGTAATACTGGGTGCCTGGCAATCTACTGGTATTGTGACTAGTCCTTTGGGGGGGAGGGGTAAAGTTGGCACTGAATCTGTCGGCCAGTATATTGGCAATATCTGTTGGCTTGGTATAGGAGGTACCATTGTGCAGTAGCTCAGAGCAAATCTGGATATTGCCATGGATATTCTTTACATTAACTATAGAAGCCCTTGTGGTTGTGTTTACTATCCGCTACAATTCTGTTTTCATTCCTAGCTTTAGAGGATTTGATGAGGGATCTCAACGTTTTGTTGAGGCTAATAAGGAAGCTTTTCCAGTCTTAGGACTTAACCTTATTCCACATCAGTTTCCACCTTTTGTTGTAGAGTTTTCTTATGGCAGAGGACCACTAGATTGGCTTCCTTTTTTTGGAGGACAGTGTCTTGGTTCTATTGGGTATGGTGAGATTCATTAATTTGTGTACCTGTTCGTACAGTGCATTGGTGTATGATTTGGTGGACATGCAGCTGATCTCCATTTGCATGGGTGCCATGAAGTTATCCACCTCTGTTTTTAGGAGCCCAGAGTTAGAATTTTGACACAAACCCCCACTCGGGCATCATTGAGAAACTCACCCAGATGGGAATTAACCCATATTTTAAATTTATTTATTTTACATTTGTTGACTGGGATAGTCCAACTTGATACATGTCCATTCTCAGCAGAGGCCCTGGGAGAAAAGCTCCACAATAATATTATTAATAATAATAGTAATAATATTCCAAGAGGGCAAAGGCTATAGATACAATATGTTGTATAGTTCACCACAATAGTAACACAAACATATGCAAAATGTTAATAGAGTGAATAAAGAAATAGAATATAGTACACAAATTTAGAGCACATTAGGGAAACAACTGTACAGTGAAATGTTAAACTCAGCAGGCATAATTATACATTAAGGTATAACACATCAGATGAGTGGAGTGTCTGCTTGCAGATAGTCTACTAGCTTAGAAAAGACCAAAGATGTTGAATTAAGTTAGTCAGGGTTTAGGCATGGACAGAGCCAGTTAGCCCTTAAGTATTTTTTTAGGCCTTTTTTAAATAGGGGAAGAGATTGTTCTTGGGAAAGGTTTGCAGGAAGAAGATTCCAAGTTTTACCCACTGAGTTAGCAAACAGGGAATCATCTGCTATATTATTGGATTTTAGGGTTTGGACTGATAGCTTGTTGGATGAACAGTGGCCTGATAACATTATGTGGGCTAATACTCTTAAGGCTTGGGGTTTTGTCTGGTTGGTTAAGTATTTTGTGAGCTACTGTGAGCTGGTTAAGCTTTAGTAGGGAAGGAAATTCCAGCCAGTCAAGTTCAGTTAGGTTTTTGCAGTGGTGCGTCCTGTATGGCATACCTGTGGCGAATCTAGCTATATGGTGGTAACAGGAAGATAGTGTGCTGAGGTTAGCTTTAGAGAGGTTTGAAAATACTGGTGAGGCATAATGGAGTGTGGAGAGAAGATGCATTTGGGCAATAGCACACCAAGCATAAGCGGTTAGGAAAGGTCTGGCCTTATAGAGGGATCCTATTTTTTTGTTGACGGACTTGATCATATGGTCTATGTACGCATCAGATTTGAGGTGAGTATCTATAATTACTCCAATGAGCTTAGTTTGGTTATCAGGAGAGATTACTGTACCATTGTTAGACTTAATAGTAAATAACGGAAGAGTGGATCTAGAGGTGGGTGACTCCTAAGGTGACTCGGAGATGTGTTGAGAGTTTGCCCTGCCATACGACAGCCTGATGTCAACCCCACAGATAGGACTGCAACCATTGTACAGAGTGATGGTCCAGGAATACACCTTTCAGGGTACTAAGTAGAAGTTGATGACTGACCATCTCAAAGGCCTTAGACAGGTCCAGAAAGACAGCTGATGGTAGCATGTTGTTGCGATTAAGACTAGTGAAAGATAAGAGGGCTGATGTGGTGCTATGGTGTGGTCTGAAACCATGTTGAGACTCTGTGAGAAGTTAATTGTGGTTGAGGTAGTCCATAATTTGTATGTGGACACACTTTTTCCAAACATTTTGCTAGAAGTGAGAGAATGGCTATGGACCTATTAGTTGAACAATTCTGTGGAACTACTGCCTTTATGTATGGGTATTACATGTGAAATTTTCCAGATGGATGGAATAGTTGCCTTGGTAATGGATCTGTTAATGAGGATACAGACTGGGATAGCGATGGCATCAGCAACTAGTTGCAGGAATTCAGCTGGGAGGTGATCTCCTGCTAGGGAAGTGGATTTCAGTTTTTGAGAAGGGTTCGTATAAGGGTAGTAGGGATAGGTTGGAAGCTAAAAAAGAAATGGGTTGCAGGAAGCTTTGAGCTATCTGATTTGTTAGTTTTGGTATGGCTGGGGGTGACTGGGTGAGGGGGGTTAGGCTTGGTAGTAGTGAGTTGGGTGGCTAGTGCCTGGATACTTTCTGTAGAGAGGCTATTAAATGTGTTCGCAATAGCCACTGGTGTTTCGTCAAGGGCAACTGATTGGGTGGGAGTGGTGGTACAACCTGGGTGGAGGAGGTTATTTATTCCAGCCCAGAACTTTTGGGGTTTATTTTGATGCTTTTGTTGTAGGTGGGTGTAGTAGTATTTTTTGTCAGACATGATGGATTTTTAGTATCATTCCTTATTTGATGGTATCTAATTAGATCTATAGTGTCTCTAGTATTATGCCAAGTGGACCAGGCCTTATTCCGATTGGACATTTTGGATTTTGTAAGTTTTGTTAGCCATGGAGCAATACGAATTTTGGCACATATGGTACGAGTAGGGGCATGGGCAAGTTAAGGATACTTAGGAATTTAGTGTTAAACAAGGTCACAGCCTCATCTAGTGGAAGCCTTTTCAGTTCAGACCAGTTGACAGGTTTTAGATCTTGTAGAATGTTTTCTAGGTTAAACTTTTTTCTGCTTCTTGTCACTTTATAGATGTGTTGATGGGTGATTTCAGCTTTGAATTTGATAATGTAGATGAGGCAATGATCACTGAGGTCATCAGATAGTGTGCCTCAGTGGTGCGTCTGCGGGTCACCATTGATCAGGATCCAATCTAAGATACTGCCTTTGTCTTTATTTTTGCTATACCTAGTGGGGGAGGATATGATTTGAGTAAACCCATCATGTAGGTTTAAGTGGTTGCTGGGGGCCTCGGAAGAACAAGTATTCCAGTCGATGTTAAAGTCACCTAAGATAATGTTTTTTTGGGAGTAGTTGCAGGCTAGCCAGTGTAATATATGTTCCAGGGTGCTAACCTTTTTTTTTCCAGGGGGAATATAGATGCAGACAATATATCTACTTTTATTTTTATTTATTTGCAGTTTAGTGATGAGAACTTCAGTATTGTTTACCTGCGGAGGCTGTTGGGTGTCACTAGTGACTGTGAGGTTGGACTTAAATAATACAGCTACCCTGCCACCTTTCATGGATTTCCTGTCTAACCTAAGGATGTTATAACCTGGGGGAGTTATTACAGTGTCTTTGGTTGCTGGTTTTAACCATATTTTGGTAAGGCAGAGAATATCCGGGGACTGGCCAGCTAATAGTGCATGGAGGTAGTGAATTTTATTATTTAGGCTCCGGATGTTAAGAAGGCAGGCTAGAAAAGAGTTTGGATACTTATCTAGCAAAGAATAGTGGGCAGGATTATTTGCCTTAGAGCCAGTGTCAGAAGATGTAGTGTTGTTAGGGTGTAGATGGGAAATCTCTGATGTGGATGGGCCAGGGTTAGGATGGATGTCACCATCTTTAGTTAGGTTGGAGTTCAGCTGGGTTATCAATTTCAGTATTTTACTGCTAAGCCTAAGATATTGCATAGATTTCTGGCTGATATAACTAGGTTGGAGAGGGTTATGGTATTTAGGAGGGTGGCTAAGGAAGAGGGTGTGTAGTTAAAATGGTCTGGTTTCTTAAAAGCAAGAGTGGTCAAGGTTTGGGATTTTGTGTCTATAAGGTCTGAATAGTGTTTGTGTTCATATGCTGTGAGGTGGTATGGTACATAGAGCATAAATAATAGGTAGAGAGGTGAGAAAGATTTGGATGTCATCATTGTTATATTTGAGACAGTGAATAAACAAAGTGTTATATTTATTAGCAAGCAAGAGGTTGTGTACTATACTATCAGCGTAGCAGATGAAGAGGAACAGTACAGTGAGGAATTAAAGTATGTTAAGGGAGGGAAGGGTGATTAAGCAGAAAGGTGGTGTAAGTGGGATGGAGGTTGTGATCGGGTATATGGATAGAGGGTGGGGTTAGATGTAATAAATTTAGCTGTACTGAGGGCAGGTGGGAATTGAGAGCAGGGAAGGTTGGGAAGCGAGGGTGAGCGGAGTGGGGCTAACACTGTTCCTAAAGTTAGCTTGCTCCAGGTAGGTAACTTTATAACGGCGTTTGCCTCTTAATTTTAAATGGCAATTGTTAGTTCTTTTTTGGTAATTTTATGTATGAAGCACAACAGACACCTTGTAGCGCAGATAAACGTAGCTATATCCAAACTAGAAAATAAGTAGAAGAAAGTCAATATCATGGATAAACTACGAACAGGCAAGCAGTAACTCAGCTTCACTTGTAGTAAAACAATACCCAAAAATATAAAAACTTCTTTATTACTATATGCAGGTAAGGCTTTCACAAACAGCATTACACACCATTAAAATAGTAACAGTCACTAAGATGTTTAAATAAAGTGCAACAACCAATGAAATGTAACCAATTAGCCTATTCTCCATACTTTAAAGGCAAACTCAACAACTCAGCTAATATGCACATACACGTATACATTGTCAGTTGAGCACTGTTGAAAAATCATCAAACATTTCTCCTAAAAGATCAAACCTATATATAATACAAAATTTTGTGAGGTTCAATAGAAAAATATCATGAATATAGGACACCACATATAAAATACATATAAACGGACATAAACACATACCGTGGACCTATCTAGAGAAAAGAAATGTCCTGTGGATATACCCAGAAATAGCAGCTGGTACATTATGCTAGAATATAATGGCATGTATCAAACATCAAATAAAATGCTAATCTAAAAATAAATAAATGCACAAATATATTATGAATAAACTATAAAACATATGTACAAAAATAAATACTATACAACTACCTAACCTTAAGCCTTCTAGCTTTCAGGGCTGGTTTAATCGAAGCCATTTCATTAAGGCCTCTTCCTTTATCAGCTCTCATTCTAAGTATCCATTTAACTTCCCTATTCTCAGTAAGGTTCCTAATGTCCCCTTCACGTAATGTGGTTTGAACTTTATCTATCAACATAAAGCTAAATGCATGGTTAATACCTGCTGACATAACATTTTTGGCCAAAGCGTTATTAGGGGATTTAATGTGAATATTATATATGTGTTCCCTTATTCTATCTTTGAGCATACGATTGGTTTTGCCTACATAATATGAATGACAAACAGAACATATAGCTAAATAGACTACATGCATATCGCTACAGTTAGCATGTACATCAAAAACAAAATTATCATCAGGATCATACCTCTCAACCTGGAATCATCAAAAATCTGGACAAGGCCCATGAAAAATAGGTACAAATCTGTATGCTGATTAACATAAAATTTGCATACATAATTACATAACCTCGCCCACTCCAATGAATTGTGGGATAACAACTTTCAAACGCAAACTGAAGAACAGACAACTAAAATATGGCACCAGAGTCTCCTGCAGCCATTCCAGTGTCCCATTACCTGGCTATTTCACCCCAATTACCATAAACACTAATTTGTGCATACTGCTTACTTCTACAATGATTATTTGGATTTTATTTTTACATTTTATAGCACAATGCACAAACATGAAGAATAGGTATCTGCTAAACAAAGCAATACTGTCTCACAATGAAAATAGACTTGGCATTAAAACTTCTCTGCCCTTGAAACTCACATTCATTAAAACAGCATTGAAACCCACACCACATCCAAAGAAAATGCATCAGGCCAGTGGTGGATAAAGATTACCTTTGGGCTGTTTTCAAATCATAGGTCCCTTGCACACAAAACAAGAAACATACATGCATTCTTTGATACACCTTCCAGACTTTATTAAATTATATTCCTTGTATAATACAGCACACTTGTTAGACTTGAGTTAAAGCACATTTTAAATTTATAGTTTGAACCTTTTTCCACAAAACTGCCCAATTAAGAACATTTCCATCATAAAAGTGTAAATATATAAGTAGAATGGCAGTAGTGTAAGCCATAGGCATCTTGCACTTACGGGGGGGGACAAAAGGGCAAAAACCAGAGACACATTTTAATCATTGTTTGTATAATGTTGGAAAGTTGCTAGAATAAAACATGCTACCGCCATGCATTTCACTGTCAAGACTGACCCAAGACCCTGTGCACTACAGTCAGAACATACCCCTATGCCATATCATCAGCTTCTTGAAAGACAGTTAGACTGAAACTTAAATGGCTATCATCTAGTGAATCCAATTCTCACTTCTCACCATAGCTGTCAACCTCTTAGCTCAAAATACCCAGACAAAGCTAATAATGGGGGGAATACAGAACAGAATTCAATTCTCATTTCTCACCATAGCTGTCAACGTCTTAGCACAAAAAACCCAGACAAAGCCAATAATGGGGAATACAGTGCCCAAATAAGGACAAATTTCAAATACTTAACTGATCTTATAAACTTTGAAAATTGCTAGAATAAAAGGTTTTGTGTTACCATTTATTTTCTGAAGAATATGAAGTCTAAAATTCAAATGCCCATCATTATTTAGTGAATTCATTCAGTGCTTTGCAACAAAAATCCTTAAAACCACAGATTTAATGAGGAGCAGAGCAAAAATATGAGGAATAAATTCACAAGTTATGTATGTACTGTGCATTATTTGCCTGCTTGGCATGTGGTAACATACCAGTTCTACTGCTGCCTTACTAGTGTTGTCATCACATATATAGCTGCTCCTAACAGTTTTCAATCCCCTATCTCTATGCAGTGCACACACAAAATAGAAGTTATGTTCTTACCATAACGTTCCATGTTAGTTGTCTTCTTCTCGCCTTCTTCTTGCTGGATGGGTTCGGAGCCGACCTCGGCTCCGACTCGGCCACTCTAAAAGCTCGAGAGTTGGTTCCACCGGCTCGAGGCTCCCCTATATCCCACAATGCTAGGCGTGAGTTACCTCAGATCTCGTTTGTAAGCTAGGCACTGCCTATAATAGTAGTAAAATAAACTAGTAACAAAGTCCACCTCTATAAACAAGGGAGAAGGGTGACCTACATCCTGAACCAGGAAATATGCACATCAGAGCATATACCTAAAGTAAAGAGGTGGTAGAAAGAGAGGTCACAATCAAAACTCCTCTAGGTCTGTCCAGGCCAGGGGGAAGGAGGGTGGGGAAGAAGAAGGCGAAGAAGACAACTAACATGGAACGTTATGGTAAGAACATAACTTCTATATGTTAAGTTGTCTATCTCGCCTTCATTCTTGCTGGATGGGACCGCGTCTCTAGCACCTTGTCCCGGGTGGCATAACGGAACAGACTCTTGAGAACAGTGGAACCAAAGTTAGCTCTATGTCTAGAGGCTAAATCCAACTTATAATGAGAAATGAAAGTGTGAGGAGTAGCCCAAGTAGCCGCTGCACAAATGGTGTCAATAGGCAGTCTATCTTGGAAGGCTATAGAAGTAGCCAAGGCTCTGGTAGAATGGGCTTTAGGTTTGCTAGGCAGCTTTTGGTGTCTAATTTCATACACAAGGGAAATCAGGGATGTTAGCCATCTGGATAATGATACCTTTGAAACTGAAAGTCCCTTTCTGCCTTCTGCATAAGAGATGAACAGCTGGTCAGATTTTCTGAATTGTTTTGTTCTATCCAAATAGTACCTTAACTGATGATGAACATCTAGCCAATGTAATCTTTGTTCAGATCTGTTAGAATATTCTGGAAAAAACACCGGGAGGTCAATGCTTTGATTTAGGTTAGCCGTGGAGGCTATTTTAGGTAAAAAGGACGGGCTGGTTCGTAAGGATACTCTGTCCTTATGGAACAACAGATAAGGAGGTCGACAGCTGAGTGCATGAAGTTCTGAAACTCTTCTAGCTGAAGTAATAGCTACTAGAAAGAGAGTCTTCCATGATAGTAATTTTAAGGAACAGGAGGATGCAGGTTCGAAAGGGGAGAGAATTAAAGAACTGAGAACTAAATTTAGGTCCCAAGGAGGAGGAGGATTTCTTACCGGAGGTCTGAGTAGAAAAACTCCCTTCAAAAAGGCTTTGCAAAGCTTGTGGGACATGATGGCAGAATCTGAAATGCCCACATGAAAGTTAGAAATAGCTGCCAATTGAACTTTAAGAGTAGAAGGAGATGAACCTGCATGGAAGAGTTCAGCTAGAAAATCAAGGACCATTTGGATGGAAGCAGTGAAAGGATCTATTTCCTTTCCTTGAGCCCAATAGGCGAAACGTTTCCACTTACTCAAATAAATCTTTCGAGTGGAAGATTTATGGGAAGCTATCAAAATATCTAGAACAGAGTGAGATATTTGAGGAAGCCTGGCTAAAGTTGGAATTGGAGGAACCAAGCAGTGAGGTTCAGAGAGGGAAGGGAGCGATGAAACTGACCCGACTGATGGATCAAAAGATCTGGAACTAGTTCCAGATGCCAAGGTCGCTCCAACAGAAACTGATGTAGAAAGGGGAACCAAACCTGTCGAGGCCAGTAAGGAGCAATGAGGATCAAGGAGGCCTTCTGAGCGATAGCTTTCTGTATCACTTGAGAGATTAGTGGGAAGGGAGGAAATGCATACAGAAGTCCCCGGGGCCAAACTTGGACTAGAGCGTCTCTGCTGGGTTGGCCTGGTAGCGGGAATAGGGTGAAATAATCTCTGCACTTGCTGTTTTGGGGAGTAGCAAAAAGATCGCAGCAAGGCTGACCCCACTTGAGAAAAATTTCTCTCACTACAGAGTCTTTCAGAGACCACTCGTGAGGCATGAGGATAGCTCTGCTCAACTTGTCCGCAATTTGATTGGACTTCCCGGGGATGTGCGTTGCTATCAGAAACCGCTGAGAAGAAATCGCCCATTGCCACAGTCTGAGTGCTTCTCGACACAGGGGGTAGGACCTGGTTCCGCCTTGTTTGTTGATATACCACACTACAGACATATTGTCCGTCTGGATTGCTATCGTTCCCAAGGGAAGAGAGTCTTGAAGGGCTTGCAACGCTAAAAGCACTGCTCTCATCTCTAGAACATTTATGTGCAAGTGGCATTCGTCTGGTTGCCATGTGCCCTGGACAGTTCTGCCCTGATAATGCCCCCCCCACCCGATCAGGGAGGCATCCGTTGTCAGAGTAGCAACCGGAGGGGAAGGAACAAAGGGTCTTCCCAATAAGAGCTGAGGGGAAGACATCCACCACAGAAGATGATTTCTGCATGTTTGTGTGATTATAATGGTGTGAGACATTGGAAGCTGCTGGTACGACCATTGCATGAAGAGCATCCATTGAAGGATTCTCATGTGGAACCTGGCTAATGGAAGCAGAGGTATGGCAGCCGCCATAATCCCCAACACTTTCAGAACTAACCTGGCTTTGATTCTGTTGCTGCTGAAGAGGAGCGAGACCATTTTGTGTATGTCTGTTATTCTCTGATCTGTTAATCTCGCAGACATGTTGATTGTGTCTAGATTTGCGCCTATGAATGTAATAGTACGACAAGGCGACAAAACAGACTTTTCGAAATTTATTGAAATGCCTAAATTTCGACAAGTGCGAAAGGTGTAGTCCCTGGCCATTAGAAGAAGATGCTTGGTGGGAGCTGTAAGGAGCCA
This sequence comes from Protopterus annectens, assembly GCF_019279795.1. Taxonomy (NCBI): domain Eukaryota; kingdom Metazoa; phylum Chordata; order Ceratodontiformes; family Protopteridae; genus Protopterus; species Protopterus annectens. The sequence goes on along the minus strand of NC_056743.1, from coordinate 107,783,159 downwards.
GTCGTCCAAATATGGAAACACCTGGAATCCTTGTCGTCTCAGGTGAGAGGCTACCACTGCCATGCATTTGGTAAACACCCGGGGGGCAGTGGTGAGACCAAAGGGCAGGGCCCTGAATTGAAAATGACTGGTTCCCAGCCTGAAGCGGAGGAATCTTCTGGAGCGTCTTTTCATTTTTATGTGATAGTAAGCATCCTGAAGATCTATAGAGCACATCCAGCTTCCCTTTCCCAAAAGGGGAAGGATGGACTGCAGCGTGACTATCCGAAATCTTGTTTTCTTGACTGACTTGTTCAAGATACTGAGATCCAAAATTGGTCTCCAGTCCCCTGTTTTCTTTGGAACTAAAAAGAACCTGGAGTAGATTCCGGATCCTTGCTGGTCTGCTGGAACTGGCTGAATTGCTCTTTTTGCAAGCAGCTTTGAAATTTCCAAAGCTGCAAGATCCCTTTGAGCGGGTGGAACATCTGGAAGGGATTTTTGATTGGTTTGGAATGCGAAAGAAGGGAATGGAATAACCCTCGGAAATGATGGACTGTACCCATTTGTCTTGAGTCAGGGATAGCCAGGCTTTTGGGTACAGTGACAATCTTCCCCCGACTGCCTCCGAAGGTAGGCAGTCGGGCAACACCTCAGGGATGCTGAAAGGGCTTATCAGAGAAGACTTCACGATTGCCCTGGTTCTGCGGACCCCCTGCCTCTAGGGCGGCGTCTACCATTGTTGTTCCCCTCTGCCTCTGGTGGGAACCGACTTTGTCGTCAGGCGAAGTCCCTTGAGATTGTTTACGGAACCACATTTTCCCACTTTTCTGGCCTTTGGGGTAAGGCCTAGAAGGAGTAGAAAAACGGACTCCGACGGCAGAAAGAGTCTTGCCATCTGTCTCGCACCTAGTCAAGGTTTCTTTCACTTGAGGACCAAAAGAGATGATCCATCAAGCGGGAATTAGTGAAAGACGTTTTAAAGGGGTCCGCAAAGTTGCATAACCGCATCCAGGCGTGCCTGCATAAGGCCACACCTGTCCCTGCGGCCCTGCTCGCTCCATCAGCCGCATAAGAAAGGAGGCGCATGGAGGAGTTAGCTATGGAGTTCAGGGTAGCCAGCTGAGTGTTCATCTTGTCCTGAAAACCCGCAGCTGTAGGATCCTTCAACATATCACTCGCTTCCTTGATCAAGTCCCTTTGAAGATGAGTAAAATGGCATAGGTAGTTCAGCGAACGCATTGCAAAGGTCGCTGATGAGAACATCCGCTTCCCGTACCTGTCCATAGACCTGGATTCCTTGTTAGGTGGATGGACAGGCACCGAAGGATCAGCTAGTTCCTTCTTGGTGGCAGCAGCTACCACCATAGCATCCACAGAAACACCTTTTGTGAGGAATTGCTTGTCAGTTGGTGCTGTTATAAATTTGGAGGGTCTCCTGGGGTAGGGTCCACTGAATCAGGAGCCGTCCAGGCCTTCTTTGCAACCACCTGCATGAGGGGATCAAAGGGGGGGGACACCCAGGAGGTGGAAGGACGAGAGCCAAACGCCTCAAGGTACACAGATTCATCCTCCGAAGGGTTAAGGGCTGGCCAATTTCCCCTCTGTTTCAGGATCTCTAGAATGTCTGCGAAAGAGACATCTTCAGAAGGGGAACGTGGGGAACCCTCGGAATCCTCTAAATCTGTGTCAGAGGTGACAGACTCAGGTGAGTCTAAGTGCTTCCTCTTACACTTTCTCTTCCTAGGGGGCTCCCCTGCCAATTCAGGAGAGGCCTCGGAAGAGGATGAGATCCCCACAGGGGATTCTTGAGGAGCTTGCTCTCTGCGGTCTGGGATGAGGGAGTGAGTCGACATAACCAAAGGCACCGAAGTGGGAGGGGCGGACGGAGCCGACTGTGGAGTCGAACAAGGTTCCAACACACTCCGCATGACCTCGAATGCACCCCTGTCAGGCAGAGCCAGAGGTCCCCGCTCCGAGAAGCTGAGAACCTCCCTCGGCACCGACAGAGATGGCTCCGAGGCTGATGTCGGAGCCGAACTCACCAGCGCCGAAGCACCGAGAGGGAGAGGGGGGTCGGACAAGGGTCCGATGCCACTCACCCCCTCGGAGCCGACGAGGGAAGCCCGGCGCCGAGATTCTTCAAAGGAAGAAATCGGAGCCGACGACGGAGCCGAAGACAAATGTATCGGCTCCGACACTACCACAGTCTCGGTTCCGAGACGCCCCGGCTCCAAGCTAAAAGGAGTCGGAGGAGGAATATTAATTGGAACAAGCTTAGGCATCGAGTGATGAGTCGGACTCTGGAGCATTTGGGCCAGTGCCTCGGACTTCAAAAGTCTACTCACTACCCTCTGGAGGTCGTGATCTGATAGCCTCGATGACCTGGAGGAGTGAGATCTATGGCTCCGTTCAGACAGCAGGGGAGACGCTGGAGCCGAATGAACGGAGCCAAGGGATGGTGACCTCGATCTCTTTCTAGATGTCGGCTCAGATGGTATGATCGGAGCCGACCCATGACTCTCTAATGCCTCGGCTCCGGCCGGAGCCGAGGAAACCACTGAAACAGCAGTTACAGACTCATCGGCTCCAGCTGGAGCCGATGAAGCAGTAGGCTTCAAAGCCTTAGGCCTCGACTCTGAAGCTGGAGCAGAGGTCCTAGAAGCCTTAGAAGGTTTCCCAGAAGACACAGGAAGGGAACCTTCAGGCTTAATTAAACCCCTCAAAATGAGTTTATTTTTTCTCTCCTGCAGGACTCTAGGACTGAAGCCATGGCATACAGCACAAGAGTCCTGCAGGTGTAAAGGTCCCAGGCAGTACACACAAGAAGTGTGACCGTCTGTCAGAGACATTTTCTGACAGCACGAGTCACACTTCTTGAAGCCTGAGACCTTTGTATCCTTGGACATACTCAAGGAACCTGAAGTGTAATCACACACAAAAACACACACACAGAGATTACACTAATAGGATTAAAAGGGAATTATTTAAAACTAAAGGAATGTTAAATAAAATCCCCTCAGTAACACATACACACTTCTATGGAAAAGGGAAGGAAGGGCCCGAAGGCCTTAGGGAAGAACTAAGTGTTCTTTATAAAAGGAGGGGGCTGGAAAGATAGTAAGGGATAAACAAGTCCACTACACTAAGTGGGAAGAATTTTACACTAACTAGCCTAAGTTTAAAGAATTTTAAACTAGTTTAAACTTTCACTAACCTGGAGCCGGTAGAAAACACACCTCGATCGCTGTAGCGGCAAACGAGATCTGAGGTAACTCACGCCTAGCATTGTGGGATATAGGGGAGCCTCAAGCCGGTGGAACCAACTCTCGAGCTTTTAGAGTGGCCGAGTCGGAGCCAAGGTCGGCTCCGAACCCATCCAGCAAGAATGAAGGCGAGATAGACAACTTAACATCGTCTGTTTTTTCATCGGTTTTAAAATTTTCTTTTATGATAAACAGCCACATGAAATGAATTATAAGCAGGCCTCTTTATGCCACAGCTATGACTGTAGTTTTTAATTTATTCCTAAAAAAAAGTTTGATAAGATTGAATTACATGTGAGTTTTGCCCCCCCCCAACACACACACACACACACACACACACACACACACACACACACACACACACACACACACACACACACACACACACACACACACAGACACCTGGCTGTGAGAACATTGGCAGATAATTGTCAAAGTGATGCCCTAACCCTATGAGCAAAAAAAAATGGGAAAAAACAGGTTGGGGATAGATGGATATTGTCACAATATTATGCCTTTTATTTATACTACTACAAGGATTTGTTGCTACCGCATTTACTAGATATACTCTTCCATAAGAAGTCATGTCTATCATGTGTGCAGGTCTTCTAGTAACCCATTTTAGTGGTCCCATCAGAGAAACTGCATATATAGCCTGCTACTTTACCTACAGTAGCCTCAAGTTCTGTCTTAAAATAAAAGTTACCATAGAGAAAAGCGACAATATGACTTTAGTTTCTTTTTACTTAATAATCCTGCCCCAGTAAGACTTACTAAAATATTAAAAGCACACAAAAAAAAAGTAGGAATCTTAAAAATAACAGCATCAGAAATATAGAACAAATAACCCATTACACATTTATGGCAAAGAAAATGCTGGGATGAAAACTATTTGCCCCTGCCGTAACCATCACAAAGAACATTTGTATAGAGGAAACCAGTGCTACATCGCTTTTTTGTCCCTTATCCATCCACATTTGCAAGTCGCTTCTGTTTCCTTTTGTGACCCTATGAGCAACTGCAACCATCCACAAACCTTTCTTCTATATCACACACACACACACTACCTTAAAGCAGCTGCAGATATCGTCCTGGCTCAAAATAACTCCATAATGAACTGCACGGATCCAACGGCAGCATCTTACATGAACACCAGATCCCAACGGCAGTATTCAAACAGTCCCAGTCTCTTATGAACTCCGGGTGGTAGTATTCAAACAGTCCCAGTTTCTTAAATGAATCCATAATGAACTCTAGACCCAACGGCAGTATTCACAACAGTTGATAATGAGTCCCAGTATTCAAACAGATGCGCGCATGTCTGCACATCCCTTGAAGCTTAATTTCAACAGGCTGATGGAGCTGACGTCATCGCGCACATGATGATGTCAGCTCCAAAAGCGTGGAAATTAAAAAGTGTTAAAAATAGATGAAAAAAAATCGGAAATGAAGGGGTGCCACTCGGGAATCGTGGCACCCCATTATTGGGACCCCAAAACTAGGTAAAAACCAAGTAATTTGGGATGGTTGAGAGGTATGATCAGGATTGATAAATACATTGGCGGTATCAATATACTTACAAATATTGTAGTCACCACATGGAAAAGTGCCTAAAATGTGTGTAACGTGTTGGTGATGATCATTAAATTTCGGATAGCGTAACATTCTCCTTGAGTTACGTTTGTTCTTATATAAAAATTGTGGGTGCTCGCCTATAATATTCCTAACTTCTGGGTCTGTGATCAAAGCCCGCCAATGTTTATCTATAATATTAGTAATTGGTTTCACATCCATTGAATAAAATAGAGGTACTTACAAAATAGTTGAAGATGTACCTAAAGTCAAACTGGCTTCATCCATATGTCTAGATGAATAGTATAGTTTAGCTCTATCTTGCCTTAGAAAATCAATATCCTGGAGGTCCCTGTTAATCTCTTGCTCACAATAACCACTGATTATTAACCTATCAGGATGGCCTTTTCTCTATGGAAATCTGGATCTGAGGCATTAAGCCTAGAAATCCTCATACCTTTACCTCGTATTATGTTCTTAAAAATATGTTGGGGATACATGCTAGTGTGATGTAATAAAGTATTCCTATAACAGGGTTTGTGTTAAACACTTGTATTAACATAGCCTCAATCAAGCCACTCAACATAAACATCTAGGTATTCAATTCTGGTCTTAGAATAGTTCATGGTGAATTTTAAGTAGTCAAACTGACTGTTCAAAGCTAACAAAAAATCTTGCAAATCCTCAAATGTACCTGCCCATATCAAAAAAAGGTTGTCCACAAAATAACTATAGAAAGTAGCATATCTGGTGTAGAGTTCCATACAAAAAAGGTATTCTTGTTCCCAAAGTGCCATAAACATGTTGGCATAGCTATTGGCACATGAAGTGCCCATAGCTACGCCATCACGTTGAAGGTACTACAAGTGAAGCTGAGTTACTGCTTTGCCTGTTCATAATTTTATGTATGGCTTTACTCACTTAATGTTTTAAACACATAGAATATATCTATTTCAACAGTGTAAGCCACTTAGAAATTAGCTGCTCACAGTAGTAAATTCTGCAGGTAAAGCCTTTTAGCACAGCATACAATTATGGAGTACGCCAAGTCCTTTTAAAGCAAATAAGTGTACTTTTCCTTATTAGATAAGCCGATCTCTCTCTTTGCAGGCTAAATTACACAATAGTAGAGAGGGCTTAAAATGTAGGGCATAAAAAAACAATTAATAACCAAGGCTCCAGTTTTAGAGGGAGTTGGGGTTGTTTTATAGTGTGTTTAGGCCCAGTTAGACTCAGATAAAGCACACAAGAGAAAAAACACCAATAATGACCTTATAGTGATTCAAAAGTAATAGGGCAGGCAGTCTTAGCCTTCTGAGTGTGTCCGTTGAACAGGTACAGGATTTCTGATAGAAGCAAATCCTTTCAGTGGGAATATGGGGCAGAGAACCATAACCTACCGTTATGCACTAGGGATTTTGTTATTTTTGTTTTGTATTTTGTTATGATTTTGATATGTCACTAGATGGGTAGCCAATATGGCTCACTGACAGAATGTATACAGTCAAAGTTGGGAATTCCACCTCTACCAGCAGATCAGTTACCAGTGGTGTATCACAAGGATCTGTGCTGCCCCCCTATTGTTTGGGATCTCTATATCAGAAGTCCAGGTGAAAATAGATGGCCTGTGGCTTATCAAGTTCACTGATGATTGCAAACTGAGTCCCCCGATGATGTTGACATACTACAGAAAGGGCTTACACAGACAAATGATTGGTGCCAAAGACACGGACTTAAACTAAACATAAAAAAATTGTTATCATCCCTTTCGGCAAAGAGGAAGTCCCTGCAAATTACATTATTAACAGTACCCCTTAGCTCAAACACTGTGGGGAGAGATTTGGCAACACAGGTTGATAGCAACCTTATCTTCAATCACCACATGTCTACAGTGGTAAGGAAGGCCTTCTATGTTGCACATCTCATAAGTTAGAGCATTGCATCCAGAGCTATGTATGTTATAACTCCCCTGTACTCATCCCTCAACAGACCACTAATAGAGTACAACTCTTCCTTCTGTATGTTCCTCACCAGACACCTGCATAGCTGGATAGACCTTAGAGGTTTCTCACAAAGAAAATTCAGGACCTTCAACACATGACTTATATGGACAGACTGAAGGCCCCTGTCACTTTACTCTGTATCTTATAGGCTGCTGAGAGGCAACTTGTGCCTGGCCTACAGAGCAGTCTCAGACTGTTCCCTAATAGAAATGCTGCACATCCCCACATCAGATGGGACAAAATTTACTCACTCTATAGATCTTATCCTAGTCTGCAACATTAGCACAACATGCTGGAGAGACAGATACATGTCTCAGAAATTGCCACTTCTCTGGAACAAACTCCCAGTTCACATACAACAGAGCTCTTCAACCATACTATTTAAGTGTAACTTAATCAGCTGGATGGGAGACCATAAGTTTACCCTGGGGATGTCACCTATGCCCCTCTTGGATAAAGGCAGTCGGTGGTGATCACAGACTCACGCTACAAATATAGACCATACAACTTAGTCAATAAGGGAACAACAGTATAGCATGGCAAGGCTTATAAAGGCCCTAGGGCCAATATTTATTTATTTAAAATTTGTAGACCAGGGAAGTCCAACTAGAACACAGCCTAATTTCTGTGGAGGCATGGGGATAAATGCTCCAGGCACATGTCTTTGGAATGTAGGAGGAAATTGGAGCACCCGGAGGAAACCCACACAAATGCAGGGAGGGTACGCAGACTCTGCACAGAAGGCACTACAGCCAATAATCAAACCGGAGAACCTCTTGCTGTTAGGCAACAATGTTAACCACTGCACTGCCTAGTAACCTCCTATGAGCCTATCACTTGTGCATGAGCAGAGAGATACCTGAACTTTCTCAATACAAATATCCTGGAACAATTAGTCAGTGTAACCCACTAGGGGGAATAACATTTTGGATCTTGTCCTTAATAATATGGGAGAATCTTGCACTACCCTATTATCCCTGGCACAGATGGCAGTACCTAACATCATCACATTTGCAATGAGAGTATAATGAGCAGGCACATGGGTCAGTATTGTGCATCTTCTTTTTTTTTTAAAAAACAATTTTTATTGATTTTCATGCATTAACAAATGATCATATGAGATTTAACATACAATTGGTAAAATCTATGCAAATAAATAACATAACTAAAATAACTAAGGTATTTACAAATACATCCACGTTTGTAAACAAACGTTTCTAATCAAACATATCAAATTACCATGAAAAGTTTATTCTTTTTTTAACAGATTTTGTAAACTCACCCACAAGTTATAAGTATATGTTTTCCTAGTTGTTCGAGATTTGATGGTTAGAATTTCTAAATGACATAGGTCAATAATACTGGTTTTAAACTCTGTAAAAGATGGAGGGGATTCAGAAATCCAGTTCCTGGTAATGATTTTTCTGGCTACTGCTAATATTGACCAGAGTATAGGAAGTTTTATTTTCTTAACGCAATTAGGTATTGATGTATTGAAGAGAACCATAGATCTATTTATAGAAAAACAATCAGTGAATAATGCTTGTAACATATTGTTATTTTCCCAATAAACTTTCAGTTCAGAGCAACTGTAAAACATATGTGCCCATCCAATATTTATTTCCGATTTACATTTTTTACATATGTTATTTTTGTTATTGATTTTGTTCATAACTTGAGGTGTGTAAAATGATCTATACATAAACCTCCACATATATAATTTCCACTTTAAAGAAGATTTACTTTTACCAGCTGATTCCAACATATATACTGTATCTTGTTCTTCAGGTAATTCATTATTGATAGTGTGATAATATTTCCAATAGCTATCTGGACTACTATAGGTTTCTTCTCTTATGATTCTATAAATATGAGAAAGTTTACCTTTATGAGTGGATTTATGTTATATATTCGATGCCAGATCATCCACCAAAATGGAAGTATTTTGTCCTGCCACAGTATACTTACTGTCAATTTTAATAGTATCTGTCTCAAATTTGTATATGTAGCCAAATAGACTAATCTAAATTAAATTATTGTGTAAGCAACTGTAAAATTTTGACTTCTCTATCAGAAATCATCTGAAACCAATAAATTAACTATTTTTGTTTAAGAAGTTAGTTTTTATTTGGATCAGAAGATATTATGATATTTTGTGTAAATGCTAAAGGAAATATCAAAGAAATCCATTTTTTATAAATGGGATATTTGTATATAAAGTTTCTAAAGGTTATTAAGATACTGGAAATGTAATCTGAAGAGTGTTTTGATATAGTATGGGTAGTAAAGAAATCTTTTATACTACATAACACAGGATTATGAAGTAAATCAGTTTTGTAGATCTGTGGTTTTGTGATAAGCTCAGCACTTATTAATTCCCAGTAAAATTTCCATTTGGCTGTGTAAGTTGAGTCCAGTAATATAAAGTCTTGATTATCGCCAAAATAGAATACAGGTTTAGATTTGGGAAGGCTATTCCTCCTTTAGTCCAGCTATTTATATGATAATTAAGAGCTATCCTAGGTCTTTTGAGTGTCCACAAAAAACCTAGTAACATTGAATTTAGTTTCTTAATTATAGCTTTAGGAGGTAATAGTAATAAAGATTGAATAATGTAAAGAATCTTGGGAAGAATTATCATCTTGATTATAGTCTTTCTTCCATTGTAAAAAAAATTGTGTTCCATCTAGATCTAAGTGTCTGTATATTTTCAGAACATTTATTATAATTTAAATGTGTTATAGTCTTGATGTCTTTGGCTAGAATCATTCCTAAATATGTAAGTTGATCAGAAAGTAAATCACATTTATAAGGTTTCCTTTTAATTTTGTTTTTAGTTGTATAGATGGGAAGTATTTTGGTTTTATCTTCATTGAAAGCTATTCCAGATATTTTTTGAAACCTAGCCATAAATTCAAACAGAGATGCAATGGAAGAATCATTCCCTTTTGTAGTTATAACGACATCATCAGCAAAGAGCTGAATTTTAGATGAGGTATCAGCATTAATGTTTAATCCTTCTATATTTTCAGTATTCCATATTTCATTCTCACAAGGTTCTATTACCAGTGTAAATATCAAAAGGAGATAATGGGCAGCCCTGTTTAGCTCCTTTAATAATGGGGATATGTTGTGAGATATATGTACCGATTTTAATATATGCGGATGCCCCTATTAGTGTTCTATTAAGTTTATAAAGCTAAGAAATTTAAACATTCAAGTAAAATGAATAAATAATCCCAACTTGCCAAATCAAAGGCAGAGTTACTATCCAAGCTAATTAAAGTCAGGTCTTTTTTCTTTTTTTGGGAATAATCTATTAATGCTAAGGTTCTTTTAATGTTATCAAAAGTATTTCTATTAGTAATAAAGCCAGTTTGATATTCATCTATTAATTGTGGAAGGAATTTTTGCAGTCTTTCAGCGTAAATATACATAAACATTTTATAGTCAATGTTCAGTAATGAAATAGGTCTATACAAAGAGCAATTCTTTGGGTCTTTATTAGACTTCAATATAGGTGAAATAAATGTGCATTTCCAGGAGGAAGTTTGGATTCATTTTGGACTATTAAGAACACTTTTTGGAATAAAGTCAGGGCTGTCTTGGGCAAACTTTTATAGATTTCTGGAATGATACCATCATTGCCTGGTGCTTTGTTAAGTTTAAGTTTATTAATTTGGGTATGAACATCAATGAAGGTTATAGGTTTGTCTATAAACTTTTTATAGCTTGCTAAGTTTTTTATTAATATTTTTATTAATATATTTTTATTTTACCTTTAGATTCCATTTTAGTTTTGATTGAGTTTAAGAAAATGTTCTCTAAATTCATTTAATATGCCAGATAGATTAAAAACGATGTTTTCTCTTTATAGAATAGATCTCTTTAATATGATTATGTTTAAGTCTTTTTGTCTTGTTTTTGAGATAATTTAAATGTTTAGGATTCATAGAGAAAGATAGACATTTATATTTTTCTAAATAAATTCTAGTTTTGTGATTTAATACTTCCTTATACTCATCATTTAATTTATCAGTCTCTTCCCTTGCATTTCTGTTGATAGGTTTATCTTTGTGTTTTAGTTTGTCTAATTTGTACTCTATATCTTTTAAGTCTTTATCCCAAGCTTTCCTTTTATTATAGTACCATCTATTAATTTGTCCAAATAAATATGCTTTAAGGGCATCCCATATGTATATAGCTAAAGGATTTGAGGTGTTATTCATTTCTAAAAAGTTCTGGGCTTCTTGAATTAGGAATTTTCAAGTCTTGTAGTTGAGAAAGATAAGCTGGAATTCTTCTAATCTGTACATTGAATGTTGTATTAATAAAGAGTTCAAAAGTAATTGAGTTATTGTCAGAGAGCGGGCAAGAAATAATCTTGGATTTAGTTAAATCATTAACTATTTGATTAGAAATCAATATTCTATCTATCCTAGAATAGGAATTATGCCTATGTGAGAAAAAAGTATATTGTAATGAGTTAGGGTCAGCTTGCTCATATATATCATATATATGATATGAACCAATGAAGTTATTTAAATGTTTAGCCTGAGTAGTTATTTTTCTTTTTCCATGTGTACTGGACTCACCATCATTTAATATACAATTAAAATCTCCTGCCATGATGACATTTCCTTTTGATAGGAGAACAATTTGGTTTAGATGTTGCTTTACAGTACTGATACCTATACCTGGCATCCAATAGACATTAATCAATGTGAAGATTTTTCTATTGATTTCTACTATGGCTAGACAAAACATTCCCTTATTGTCTTGATATGTTTTTATTAACTTAGGAGTTGATAATTTGTTCCAAAGGATGGCAACACCTCTTTTTTTTTTTACAATGTTTTGAACTCGTTAAGACAATCCATTTATTAGTATTTAAACTATTGATGTCGTCTTTCAGCAAATGAGTCTCTTGTAAAAAGATCAAATTGGATTTATGTAATGATGGATATCTATACAAACTTCCTCTTTTACAAGGATTCTTTAGACCATTGTTAATCGAGATACCTTTTAATGTAAACATCCTATATATATGTTGAGTAAAATATAGTTCACATTATTACCTAGTAATTTACTAATAGTTCTCCCTCCTAAACCATTTGTGCTGAATCTCAGAGTTATAAGTAATAGTTTAATGTGGGTGTAACAGAAGTTAGAGTTATTGTAAATCATATGCATACATATGATGAATAAAGTGGATGCTAAATGAAAAAATAACTTTATAACCATGTACATAGTATAAGATTATAAAACCTAAAACAGCTACCAGCTTGGAGTTATAAACTTCCAATTTGAGTAGAGACAACCACTCAGATTACCCCCATCAGTAACAGCAGAATATTGGCTACCACCATTAATTTTATGTTTAGTACTTGTTTTCAAAATTACTATAAGAACTGTTCCTTTTAATTGTTTAACTATAAAGATATATCACTCATCTATTGTTAAACATATATTAATGTAAATATAATTTTAAGTTGCTAAGTTATCATACTCATGCATTACCTCCACAGAGAGAGATCTTTGAAATTCTAAGTAAACATAAAAGTTTCTAGCTCAATGGTTAATAAAACATTATCAAACCTAAGGTTAAAGTGACTTTACTTAATTCAGAAAAATTTGATTCATCAAACTAGATCAAAGAAAATAATTTAAATCAATTAAATAGTTAAAGAGATGTCATCCTTTAAAGACATTACAAAAATATTTATTCCTAATAGAATAAAATAAATTCAAGAGCTATTTATCAAGCCTCATTAAAAGGCAGTAAATAGAGTATTCATCACTATGTATACTTATGCACCATATGTATGAAAGACAGAGAGAGAGAAAACACAACAGTAATGCACAAATAAGTGTTTAACTTTTATAAGTTATATATTCAATCTCAATTATCCAATTGACTAGATAAGAATACAACAATATACTACAAAACCATTATCTATATGCTACTATGAATACATCAAATAATGCATTTCAAAAGTCTTTTTCATAGTCTTTTTTTTCCATATTATCTTTAGATTTGTCTTTTCTTAATATGTAAGGATTTTATATTACTATGAACATCTGTAAATATTGACACAGTAAGTTATTACTATCACTTAAGCAGATAGAAACACATTCTATTAAGAAGAGTATGCAAATTAAATACATAGACACTCGAATCTAATATTGGTAAGCCTAAAAGTGTACTCAGGAAACCTATCATTTTCCTAAGCCTACTAGCAATAACCCAGTATTATAGTATTTAAGAACAAGTAACCTAGCTAGCAAAATAAACAGTTGGATCTCTGTGTAACCATAGTCATGACACATTAGCTACTTTATAAAATTCTAAATAAGGTATGAATCACATAGAATAAAGCAGTGTAGAATGCACTGAAAAATCAAACTCACATTTTAATGTCCCGAAGAGATTTTGTCATGTGTGTGTGACAATTAGGGTTCAAAGATCATCCAGCCATCTTGTTCCATTCCCACGCTACTGCAGAAAGTTTCCAAGAAGTTATTGGCTTGAGAATATGCTGCACGAGTGTATAAGGATTCAAAAATTGTCTTTCCTTGCATTTCAGCGGGAAAAATGAACAAGGTAGCAGTGTTGGCTGGTGGCTTCAAATCAATGGGGGACTGCAGGAGACAGATGAATGGGTAGGGCCGATGGGAAGGGGTGTGCCCAACTAGAAATGGGTGGGGTTATGCTCAAAACTGCAAAAACCGGGACTGTAATTAAATATGCTGCCCTGGGTGCCAACAGTCATCATGAGAGTCCAATCAAGACAAAATGAGGTGTAGAAGAAAAAAAATATTTCAATGCATTGGGTACATGACAGCTTACTTAATATCTAGATGGAAACAAAAAGGTTGTGAGGCATGAAAAAATAAACTACTTTTTAAATATGTTACTGGAATGCCAGTCAAAATCAAGTATAAAAAAAACAAGCAGCACTCAACTCAAACCACTTCTCCTTGTACTGCAGTTCTAATTATATTCAGCTTTATAAAAGTACCAAGTAACATGCTGAAAGTAGCAATCTCTGTGATACCCCCACTTGTAAAAATTTTTCTTATCCAAAAAGACCTGCTGCCTGACAACAACTATCTACTTGTTTCATGGGGAAAACATGATCAAAGTATAAAATGAACAGGAAACAAGCTCAAGATAAATTGCTTAAGGATTACTGCACAGGTTATGGACCACACATGATGGATTGGCATGCTGTTTAGTTTACGGGTAAAGCCTGTAAAGATGACTGCAAGTCTCCAACAAATGTAATGAGCTTCTGAAATTACAAATACTGTCATATGCATTTCCATACCCAAGGCTTATACGCAAATAGCATGATATAAATGGGACACAGAGTTGGCAGCATATTATCTAACAAACATAAATGCATAAAATATGCAAAATATTCTCTGCTGCTACATACCTGCTTAACTATGCCATGCCTACACAGGATCCTTTACATAGCACAACATGGCATGTCACAAATGATATCATACACACTCACAGGACTTGACTAGTGTGAACCAGAACCAGATTAAACTTAAACTTTAGGGTGGAAAAGGGGTGTTTCTATCATGTGTCCAACAACCAGATACGTATGAAGTGAAAGTTTATATGCTTGTTGATTATTTGGTACTTTTTATTATGTGGCAAACATAACAAAAACTAGAATACGTAATTCATCTGGTAGCAGTAGCCAAAAATGTTACTGCAATTAAGGGTCTTGCATGTTATGAAACTACTGAGATGATATGTTAAGGAACGCTGGAAAATATTTATGTGGAAATGTTAACATGATTGCATAAGATGTTAGATAGGCCAGTTAAGTAGTTGAAATAGTTATAATATGACTGTACAAGAAAACCAACAAGTTCTCGGTGCTTATAAAACTGAAAATATTAGGGCCTATGAAAGGCACACTTAAACAATAATAAGTAGGTAACTCACAATCGAAGATAGCGGCAGTATATGTGGAGTAGAGGGGATTATCTAATTTAATGGCCTATATCCAAGTGGATGTTGGCTTAAAAGAAAAAGATTTTATGAGCACAAGGTGATGTAAAATGAAACTATTCTATTTGCTTATTGACATTTGATTACGGGGAAAGTTCGACTGGGTAGAAATCCATTTTCAGCAGAGGCCCATGGTTATTACAAAACATTTTAAGACCAATAATTTTATAGTCTTCAGAATAAAACAAAAACATCTGCACTTTAAATAATTATAAGAAATTAGACATAATATAAAAATGATTATGAATCAATACAAGTTATATGACAATCATTTAATAGAGAAATATTAGATAGTTTGTATAGAAATTAAAGGTAAGTTAGTCTAATACAATAAGGAATTGCAATATGAAGAGAGGGAAACCAGGCTTATGGAATAGTTAGAGAAAAAGGGAAGATAATTTGATAGAAGTAAGAAAGTAAGTGAAGAAGGGAGAGTAAGAAGGTATAAAGAATGAAAAGGTACTTGTTCACATTTAGGGATATAGTTTATCCTGGTTTCAGCAAGAACACAGACAGATTTTTAGCTAGGAACTATAAGATGGATGGCTAAAGGGAGATGGAAAGAAAAATTATTTCACTAAAAGTGTGGTGAAAATTTTGAACAGACTTCCAGAAGAATTAATAGCTCAAACATAGTAAGGGTGTAATGTACTCCATGGTATACAGGTTTCAGCTTTCACTATACTGCAGATGACCTGGTTTAAACTAGTTGTCGAAGCACTAAAGGAGTGTACTACTGGAGGGACATGGTAGTAAGAAGCCAGTGCTGGCTCACCTGTCACTGGACATGGGACATGGCAGAGTCATGTTAAAAGAGCACCACATGGGGGAAAGCCTATAAATGCAACCTCCTGTACTAATATCTCGGGGAAACTGGATGCTCAACAAGAAGTTGCACAGTGCTCTAGCTGAAGAGAAGCATTCATCCACACTACTTCAATGCAGTGCACTGCATCATATGGGATGGGTGTTAGGTGTCTTCAAAGATCTCTGTTGTCACTGGAAGACAATACCATTTCCTGGCTGTTAACTTCTTCTCCCTATTTTCTAGGGCATATGATACCTGCAGAAGAATAGGATGACAGGGGAGAGTTTTGGGGATAAGGAACAAAAACTATAAAAAATGTAATGATTTTAAAAAATACATAAGGTAGTCATGACACCTTTTTAGAACCATTAAGGAATTAGAAGCTGCTCTAACAGATGGCCCATGTAGTACCTGACTGCAGTCCAAACTTGTCATTGTGTGTTAGATGTCCAAGCATTTTCCTAACCACCATCAAAATGTACGTTTCCACAAATGGGGAAATTAGGAAAGCCTGCAAAAGTGCAAGAAAGGCCAATGCGGTGTGCATAAATATATTTATGAGGTGCATCTAACCAAGGCTGTTGCTAGGGTTTTTGAAACTATATGCCATCTTCCAGACTGCCCCCCCCCCCCACTACCACAGCTGACTTTCAGTATCTAGTATTTAGTTACAGTTTGCTGCTGTCACAATCTGCACTCACTATTGCAGCCAGAAATCCTTAATGTATTTACAAATCTCTTTTGATATTTTAATACAAGTCTCTAATTGAATAACTAATAACATGTCAAAAATGGGCAAGTTTACTTGTACCTATTTCATTTATAGATTTGTTGGTAGGTTAGAGTTTTGTGACAAAATGTCTGAGAGACTAATTTGTGTACTGTGGCTTGCATGGTATGCCTGTTTACATCAATGTTTCAAACTGTAAACATTTTAATCTCATATAAGCATTATTTCATTAAAGGAGTGCTCAAACACAACTTCATGATTTATTCCCCAAACAAACAGGTGCAAATGCTTATTAAGTGGGTAAAATAAATATTTAGTACCACTTCAGTCCAGTCGGATTTTAATAACCGTTTTATTTTAGAATATTTGCTACTGGCAGTGGCCGCTTTTGTGAGAATGAATGCAGTCTCATAGAGTAGGCCATATTGGAGAATACAAGGCTTTCTATGAGTCATAAGCCCTGTGGTTGAGTGTACACACACAAACACACACACACACACACACACACACACACACACACACACACACACACACACACACACACACACACACACACCTACCTGTTGTAAAATATCCCATGACACACACTAAATGCATCCAATCCAGTGGAGCAGCAGTAAAATCCAAGTTACCCACGACACGAACGAAGCAGTTAAATCCAAGGAGCCCATGCAGTGAAATCCCTGCGAGAGCTCAAAACTCACCTCACCTCTCTCCTGATTGGTCCTGCCTGCAGATGAAGCAGTCCGGAGCTCCTCTGTTTTGTGCATTCATCACTGCATAGATTCCTGGGCATCTGCGGGGCAGAAATGCTTTTCCCTGTATCCGATCTGCTGACAAAGGCAGTCTGAGTTCCCAGTGCGCATGTGCGGAGTTCTGGGACTCATGATTTTGAAGTTTTGTTTTCTTGGTTCATGGTTTTGTTTTTATTTTGTTTTTTTGGTTCACAGTTTTATTTTCTTTTTTTTTCTGTGTGGAGGGGCTGCAGTCCTATAGCATGAGCCACCCCTGCAAGGTAGCCTTATTTCAAGCTTTTAACAAACTCATGTACATTAAAGTAAAAAAGTAAGCGTGAGGCATTCAGAGCAACTTACAAACAGCGCAATTAAAGCTTTACCTTGTGTAACAATAAACATTGAAAACTTTCCATAAGAACAAGCTTTTTAGTCTTTCAAAATATAACGATTCTGCTATCTACATATTTTCCAAATATATATATATATATATATATATATATATATATATATTGTGCAGAGTACAAGCAAAAGTGTTAGCAATGTAAATATAGATGTGTATGGTATTAAATATAGTACAGAAAGAATAGAAGTAAAGTGAACCAATTCACAGTGTGTCATGTATTTATATGTATAATACTAATTCTCCTATTAAAGGTCTGTACTGCAGCAAATTATTAATGTACAAGTGATTTTATTTCTAGCTGTAACTCTGCCCCATTTCACTTTAGCCTCTTTCATCATAAATAATCAAGAAATAATATAACAGATTTCTATGTAAATTATCAGATTTGGCTTACCTTGTTATTGACAGTGTAAAATGAAAGTCCATGTGGATTAAGTGAAAAGTTAAATCTGAAAAATGACTTAAAATAATAAGTATAAAAATAGTAATTTATTTTTTAGTCTTTTTTGTTTGTCTGAGGATTTCCGTGAAGAACTTCTTGCCATTCTCTTAAGTGATGGGCTAGCCCACTCCATCTCTTCTATTTTTTCAAGAATTTTATGATTTTTTTAATGTAGATCAAGGCTGAGTCCAAGTCTTCAAAGATTTTGGGACCATCCGATAGAAAGATCTTTAGTTTGGCAGGAAAGAAAAGATATGTTTTCAGCTGGGCTTTTTTACATTCTTTAATTAGTGGTAAAAATGTTTTCCTCTTTGTTATTACCATGGTGGAATAGTCATTATCAAAGCATATAACTGTCTCTTTTAACATTAATTGGTGCCTTTGCCCATGCAGTTTTGAGAACCTTTTCCTTATCAAATGAAGACAGGAATCTGATTATCACAGATCTGGGAATTTTCTTATTTGTGTGAGCAGAGGATAATGACCTATAGGCTCTATTCAATACGAAATGATAATGCTTCTGGTAAATCTAGAGTTTTTAGAAGCCAAGATGTTAAGAAGCTTACCATATTGTTTCCCTCAATGTTTTCTAGTAACTCAAAAATCCTTATATTGTTGTGACATGATCTATTCCCCATATCATCTAGTTTTTTTTGTAGTAAGGTGTTTTGTTTAAGCAAGAATTCAATGTTGTTCTAATTCTCTTTAATTCTGCAGTCCATGTCATTAAGTGCTTCCTCAATTCCAGTAATCTGAATTTTTTGTCGTAAGTCTTCATGCAGTATGTCCATCTGATTAGTACTTTTTTCTTTAAAATTATCAATTTTGGAGTCTATTTTGTCAATTTTGATTGTTAATTCTTGTAGGTTGGTTAATAAAGTTTGAAACTCCTTTTTTAGGATGGAGTCCTGACTGCTGGTTTTTGAAAAGCTCATTGTGGAGATTTCAGATGAGTAGAATAAATCCAAGATAATATTTGACAGGAAAATCTGCCCTCCAAGATTTTTTTTGGATATTATTGTAGCAAATGTAGTCCTTTAGTAAGATAAATAAAATTGAATTCCGGGTTTTAAAGAAAAAGACAAAAATTCCTTAAATTAGTAGTTGCCTTAGTGGAGTTGATACAATTTGCTGCTACTCAGTGTTCATCTTCAGTATTGCACATCTTCTGACATGATTAAAACATGAGCATTGATGGTGTGCTGAGGGAGCTCAGAGAGTGACACAGTGCTGGTCCTTATATGATTAGTGAGCATGGAGCAGTGATGTTGTACAAAAGACATTGACATGTGCCTTTTTATATGCTTAATTTGAAACATACCCCCGGAGTCATTAATATATATCTACTTATATAATTGCTGTGTTCACTGAAGGTATATTGTCTACCCTACAGTAACTGTATCATCTGAATGTACACATGTCCCTGTGAAGGCAGGCTGTATAGTGCTTACTGCCCAGCATAGCTGCACATCTTGTCAATCACTGATGCAAGCAGATGTACAAAGGAATGAGCAATGCATTTCAGGCAGATACCAAAGAAACTTAAGTTCATTGTCTTCCTGTGCACAAATGAACATTTATCTGTGTTAGGGATTCATAATATTTGAATGACTTCACAGATATTTACATTCCTGCCATGCCATAAGCTTGGCCTAACTGCCTTCATTGCAAATGTACAATGCCCTTAAGAGTGGCAATGGTGCTGTCATGCTACTGTGGCAGTATTCACATGTCAAAAACATGATGCAACTGATACAAAATGCATTTGTGTTTGTGTGCATATACATGTGTGTGTGTGTGTGTGTTGGTCAGTCTGTCTATGTATGTACGTATGTATGCGTGTATGCATCCACTACTGGCAGCTATATTTTTTGGAGGGGAGGTATAATGGCACCAAAGAATGAAGTGAAAGTTTTCAGCAGTGTCTTCTTGGTAAACAGTTATATACTGCTTTGGCAGGTGTGCTTGTATGCGGCAGAACTCCATTACTGCTATAGATCTTCCTAACAGATATTCTAAACTGGGGAGGGTTTTTTGTTTCTCAGCACTAATATTGTTCAGCATTGTATTATGAGCAGAATGTTGGCAGGGAATGGGGGGGGGGGCACTGTCTGAAGTTACAGTCCCATATGTTACCATAGTGCAACCTGCCTGTACTCCAGTCATGATATCTCACAGAATCCCATACAATCAGGAGGGTGAATGGGTTGAACGTCTTTGGAGCACAATGCTACACAATGAGGCAAGACCATGTGCCCCTTATATACAAGTCATAAATCACTTTTTGCTTTGGTATGCATTTATAAGCAAGGCCCATAATTCAGATATTGTAAATGTAAAACGCATCTTGTGATTATGAATTCTGTGGCAGAAAATCTGCCTTTTTGACTAAAAACAAACAGCACTGAACTAGGTATTTGCACTATATGGTACTATTTTTTTTTCTTTTACCACTTCAGTCATGAAGTGAAGTGACAAATATCAGGCCTAGCTAGATTATGCATATCCTATTTAAAACTGTAAGCATGTCATGTTTGCAGAATGTCGCTATCTTTTCTATGAAACAGAGAGCATGTATATAAATATAAATTATTAGGAGATAAATATTTTTGCTAAGTCTCTATGAAAAATGAATTGCCTAGTATATTTCCCTACCGGTCTAAAAATAATGTGTTTAAAAGACTGCAGACCACATAGAATTCTATAAACTTATATTTGTAATTACATTTGAAATGATCATTGCAGAGTGCACACATCTGCAATGTTTTATACCTTAACAATTCCATTATGTAATGTTTCATTTATTTTTGTCTTTAGTTTAAGTTCCATAGTAAAGTAATTCCCACAGTGCTAACTATAGTGATGTACACTAGCAATAAACCTGCTTCTATGGGTTATGTGCCTCATTTGTGTCTTGGAATGTATTACTACATTAAAGCAGCTTATTGTTTGTCATATTTCAAATCACTAAAATTACTTAAGTAAACCTGTAATCACATTCCCATCTTGAAATCATATTGAAGTCTGTTACAATGATGTTGCAGTGCATGCAGCCCAGTGATTAATCTTAAAAAAATAAATAAATAAAAATTACATATATATATATATATATATATATATATATATATATGGATTCCTATTACAAGAACGAAAGTTCACAGCTTCAAACTTGTAATAGGAAGCCTCACTTACACGAAAGTTCACTTTACTGAAAGTGAACTTCCGCGAAAGTGCACTTCACCGAAGGTACTGCAGCACAGTGGAGGACATCAAAAAACAAGCTATGTCCTCCACTATGGTGCAATACTCATGGACCTTAGGGTTAGGGCATGGGTTAGGGTAAGGGGATAGTTAGTAAAGCTATCCCCTTACGATAACCCATGCCCTAACCCTAAGATTCGTGACTATCGCACCATAGTGGAGGACATTGCTATGTCCTTCACTGCGCTGCAGTCGTCATGGACCTTAGGGTTAGGGCACGGGTCATGGCTATCCCCTTACCATGACCCGTGCCTTAACCCTAAGGTTCGTGAGTACTGCACGGAAGTTCAGTACAACGCCCATTTGTTGTACTGAACTTTGCGTAAGTGCACTTTCGCTGCAGTGTGCATTCCATACACTATTTTGAAGTAATGAACCTTCGATCTAGTGTATGGAATCCATATATATATATATATATATATATATATATATATATATATATATGTGGTTAAATAATAGCTTGGTTATGTGCAACTGAAGAACAAGATGCAAGACCTGACAGGATTTTCATAGTTATGTAACAAATGTTATACACCCACCTAACTGTTGATGAGGTCCGCTATCAGGTAAGGGTTGCTCCTTCTCAGCTGTCCCTGAAAAATCTTTCCTCATACATCTGTGGAAGTTTACAGACATCAGTCCGTAAGTAACTCATTTAAATTAAGGTCGTATTTAAACACTATCCCTGATTTTTTTCCTTACTTGCTGTCTATGCAACAGCATTCACTAAGTGCTTTACTGGCTTTAAAAGACAGTAAAACACTGCAACATTTTTTTTTTTTTTTTTTTTTTAACAGGTAGCACATGTTGTAGATAATATTCCATGCACTACAAAGAGTTATGCTCAGGTCTCAGCAAGCATAACCCTTTATTGATTGTTCTCAACATGGATGCCAATATTCACCTTTCGAGCTTCGGTCTCGAGGTGAATTTCCTGGCAAGTACATAACATAGTTACAATCAGAGATCTAATCCTAACCCTCTATATTAAAAAGTCAGAGAGAGAGAAAACTATACTTTCAAAATGGGTGTGTGTCATTCTGATGAACGTTGTTCAGTCAACTGCAAGTCAGGTGAAAACTTTTAGCTGAATGCACGTTTGGCGATAGTGGAGGATTCCCTTTTCTACACAGTTTTGCAACCTAAGATAAGGTATATTTAATTTCATAGGGTATGGTGGGTGCAGGTGGGCTTGTTCCCTGGAAAAAAGATGTTTTAGATTGCATTATTATTTTACCCTCATCCATGGCCTTAGTGACTTTCTCAAAGAAATCAGCCAGATTCAGTAGGCATGACCTGCCCTTGACAAAGCCGAATTGGGTGGGTCCAGTGTTTGCAGATCTGTAATTGCCGAATTGGGTGGGTCCAGTGTTCTTTAATTATTTATCAGGTCCAGGATTATTCTTTTCATGGCATTACATATAAGCGTACTCGAACTTATGGGTCTATAATTTCCAAGGTCAGTAGATAGTCTGTCTTTATGCAGGATGATGACTGTTGTTGTCATCCACTCTACTAGGAGAGCGCCAGTCCGGAGGCTGTGGTTAAACAGAGAACCTAATGTAACCATACCTCTCAACCTCTTAGCCCAAAAAAATCTGAACAAAGCCTGACAGAACGGGAGGACATAGGCCCAAAATAGGGACAGATTTTAAATATTACACTTATAAACTAAGAAAGTTGTTAAAATAACAGTATTCATCTTAGCATGCATTTTACTGAAGGATATGAAGTGTGAAACACAAATGTATGTCATTATTTAGTGACTTCAGTCCTCAAATCATCCCAGTCATTTACCAGAAAAATCACAAATTGTATGAGGAACAAATCAAAAATATTAGGCAAAAATCTGTACAGTTGAGAGGTATGAATGTACCTGATAAGTCCTGATTTAAGTTGTTTAAGAGACAACTTGGTATATTGTCAGGTCCATTGACATCATATTCTTAACTTTAGAGAGCACAGTGGTAACCTGCTCTTTGGTAATAATTGGTGGTGGAGGGTATTTTTGGGGGAGAACTGAGGGTGGTGGAGAGGTGAAATTTCTGCTGAACCTGTTGACTGGCAGATTTGGTTTGTCTTCTGGCTGAGTATAGCTGATGCCATCTATAACTAATTCTGCACATTCTTAGGTGTCGCCCTTAAGATTGCGGGCTTAACTGAAAAATGCCTTATGGTTTTCCATAGCTTTGGAGGCTTTAACTCAATGTCTGTTTTCAGAGACTTTACCAGTATGCTGATTCACTTGTTTAGACTTATGAGAGACTTATTTCTCTGTTGCGCACATTCCCTCTTCTCAACAAGATTTTCTTTATTTTGTTGTACAACCAATTAATACTAGGTGTCCATGAGAGTGGCTTGTTTTTTGCAGTTTATTCTGGGTTTATTTTTGATTTTTTTATATTTGAGAGTATCAGATCTAGGATGTCTTATCTGCTAATAGATGTCCGGATTAGCTGCTCCAGGGCATTTGAATTTACAAAGCCAAGAAATCCTTGGGCCTGCATGTTAGTGGTCGTGTATGCCTCCCAATTAATGAAGAGGTAGTTAAACTTGCCCATGAGTATGGCATTGGGCTGGATGGTCAATGATTCTAGTATCTTCCGGTATGATGTATGGGTATTTCCTGGTTCATAGTTTGGAACATGTAGCTAGCAAGAATATGGTAATGGATTTTTCCCATGGTTAGTCAGACATGGAGTGTACAAGCATGTCATATTGTTTGAACAGCTTTGAGGTGTACTTATCCTTTATGTAGATAAATGCACCCCCATCTTTAGCTCTTTAATGTTCAGTGGGTGGTCAGAATGTATGAAATGTATTATAGCCATGCACTGCTGGATAGTTTTCCATGGCTTTGAACCATGTTTTAGTAACTGCACAGATGTCAGCATTCTCCAGGGTGAGAATTTCCAGGGGGAGTGCAGTTCCTTGTTGAGGCTCCTAGCACCGAGCAATAATATCCATGAATTAAAGTAACTACGTAAATAAATTTACTGTGAATACACCTATAAGTGCCCAATTTTATAATGCAGTAATCCAATGCTGTAGCCAAATGAACAAATGACCAAAGTAAAATAAAACACTTGTTTTTATTCTACAAATACTAAAAAAATAAACAAAAAATTGAACAGAGTTAAGCGCTTTCACCCAACATCACAGGGTTTCCTCAGAACTCACAAAACAATTAAGCTCAGACCCTTAAATGTCTTTTTTTGGCGCCAACACAATTTCAAATATTTAAAGTGACACCACTGTGTTATCACTCTATACATGGCGTTGATAATACAAATAACCATGAAAAATATAAATATAATGAAAAATATAGTAAAAATACAAGTAGTCTAAAACCTACATCTCTACAGCTGCCACTAGTACAGTACATACTACTTCATGTGTGAAATGTTATACTATGAATAAAAATGATGAAATATTGACAAGGTGATCATATTACTTCCTATGAATACTTGTAAATAAATACTTCAAAATACTGTTCTAAGTCTATCTACTATTCTATAAAAACAAAATATGTAAAACTTGATTGACAATGATAAGTACATTTGTTAACAAAAAAGAATATGGAAAATGAAACAAAAATATTATTGCATCGATGCAGTATATGTATACATACACAAAAATTGAATAAGAATATAAAAATATGAATTGTTGCATTTAAAAATGTGAATATAATAATGCTAATATTACAAAGTAGATTTTGTTACCATGTTAAAAAATGTTAAGAATCTTATTAAATAATGTATATAAAATCTATGTAAAATCTATATGAAATCTATATAAAATCTATACTTCCTGTAAGGGCTGTGATACTAAATAATTTATATATTAAAACTAAATAATTTATATATTAAAACTACAATTTATTATTGATTGTAGGATTTAACTACACAGATTGTGATATCGAAAAGGAACATTTCAACCTATTCAGTAAAGGAATGAAATATATACCTAACCCTAGATTCAACTTAGTACATACTATTATAGATTTTAAAAAATATATCAGAAAAATCAATTTAGACATGTTTTTTAACAACATACAGACCAATGAGAATAAAACAAGATTACAAGATGACAATCAAGCTTCTGTTTTAAAAAAAGTGAGTGTATTCATTCCACCTTTTCATCCGAAAGTTGATTTATATGAAAAAATCACATTAAGGAAAATTTATCATGAACATAAGAATCTGAAGGAAATGACTAAACATAGTAACCTGACTACAGAAGACATCAATTTATTGAATACAATTATGAATGACAAGAATATAAGAGTGATGAAGCCTGACAAAGGGGGTGGTATAGTTTTATATGATAATTTTCGGTATATTATGAAAATGTATGACATCTTACATCATTCAGGTAATTACATTTCCATTTCAATCAATGAGCTCAATATAGCTTATCGTAGAATAGATTCATATATAGAAGAATATTATATAGAAGCAAGGATCACTAGAGATGAATACGATTTTTTGAGGGTGGAATTTCCACAATTGGCTACATTTGTAGGTATCCCTAAGATACACAAAGACATCTCTGACCCCCCTTTTAGACCGATCGTGTCAGGCAGTAATTCCAAAACTTTCCCAATAGGGAGATATATTGATTCAAAATTGAAATTTATTTATGAAAATGTGCCTCATATGGTCAAAGATGCATGGATATTTTTAATGAAATTTCCAAAAGACATCAATTTAGACAACGTAATATTTTTAACTATCGATGTGATAGATTTGTTTTCCTGTATCCCAAAGGATGAAGGACTTGAAGCTTTTAGTAATAGTATAAGGAAACATACTGGTATTGAATGGAACAAAATATGTTTATTACAGGAAATGATGTCCATAGTTCTTGATAACAATTACATCTATTTTGAAGGAGAACTCTTCAAACAGATTAGAGGTGTTGCTATGGGCGCTGCATGTGCCCCAATATACACTAATCTGGTAATGCTTTATTGGGAAGACAACATCTTATTTACAAGTGAATTTTATAAACACGTCAAATATTACTCAAGGTTTTTAGACGATATTTACATTTTATGGGGAGCAGATGAGACATTATTAGAGACATTTATCCATTTTTTAAACTCAAGTAGTGATTTGAAATTCACATACTCTTACAACAACATTGGCGTACCTTATTTAGATACTTTAATCAAATATGAAACACAACAAGTATCTTCGTCCATTTACAGAAAGGATACATTTTCCAATAGTTATCTACATTACACTAGCTGCCATCCTGAGAAATTAAAAAACAATATTTTTAAGGGTCAATGTATTCACTCAGCACGTATGACTTCAAATGACGAAGATCTAAGAGTGGAGTTAGAGTATATAAAAAAATTGTTTTTACAAAGAGGATACCGTAACAATATGATGGATTCTACTATCAAATATATTTTTGAATTCAGGGGCACTAGATATCAACCATTGTTAGGTAACAACTCTGGAGGACAAGTAATAGATACAGATTTAACAATGGGGAAAACAGATTTGATTTCTAGTAATAAGTACAAAAAATCATACGTGATTCAGTACAACATGGCAGCCAGTTTCATTAAACAAATTATATGCGACTCGTGGCACCTAGTATTTAATGATGCTCAAACCACAAAAGTAATAGGTACGAAACCCAATTTTATCTTTAAAATGGGGAACAATATCAAGAAAATGGTGGAATACAAGAAAGAAGTAAAGACGGACAGAAATAATGTGACAAATAGAAGTTTAAAATGTGGCACATGTAACCAATGTAAATACATGTCTGATGAACTTATAATTAATTTAAACAATGAATTAAAAAGTTGTGTTTATAGTAAGTTAGGAAATTGTAATAGTAAATTGGTAATTTATTTAAGCATATGTCAAAAATGCTCCAGTTTTTAAGTTGGTAAGACTGAGAGGCGTTTTAGAAAAATAATTTACGACCATACCTACAGTATTAAAACAAAAAACATGAATAATACATTATATAAGCACATTATTTATGAAGGAGAGGACCATTATTTTAAATTTATCATTTTAGAAATATTAAAACCTAGCCCCAAGGGAGGAGATATTAAAAGTCTGTTAAGCTATAGAGAGGCATGGTGGCACATTTATTTAGATGCCACCACCACCCCCCCCAGGTTTAAATGACCATATATCAATTAAACCCCTATTATATCCTACAATCAATAATAAATTGTAGTTTTAATATATAAATTATTTAGTTTTAATATATAAATTATTCAGTATCACAGCCCTTACAGGAAGTGTAGATTTTATATAGATTTCATATAGATTTTACATAGATTTTATATACATTATTTAATAAGATTCTTAACATTTTTTAACATGGTGACAAAATCTACTTTGTAATATTAGCATTATTATATTCACATATTTTTAAATGTAACAATTCATATTTTTATATTCTTATTCAATTTTTGTGTATGTATACATATACTGCATCAATGCAATAATATTTTTGTTTCATTTTCCATATTATTTTTTGACAAATGTACTTATCATTGTCAATCAAGTTTTACATATTTTGTTTTTATAGAATAGTAGATAGACTTATAACAGTATTTTGAAGTATTTATTTACAAGTATTCATAGGAAGTAATATGATCACCTTGTCAATATTTCATCATTTTTATTCATAGTATAACATTTCACACATGAAGTAGTATGTACTGTACTAGTGGCAGCTGTAGAGATGTAGGTTTTAGACTACTTGTATTTTTACTATATTTTTCATTATATTTATATTTTTCATGGTTATTTGTATTATTAACGCCATGTATAGAGTGGTAACACAGTGGTGTCACTTTAAATATTTGAAATTGTGTTGGCGCCAAAAAAGACATTTAAGGGTCTGAGCTTAATTGTTTTGTGAGTTCTGAGGAAACCCTGTGATGTTGGGTGAAAGCGCTTAACTCTGTTCAATTTTTTGTTTATTTTTTTCGTATTTGTAGAATAAAAACAAGTGTTTTATTTTACTTTGGTCATTTGTTCGTTTGGCTACAGCATTGGATTACTGCATTATAAAATTGGGCACTTATAGGTGTATTCGCAGTAAATTTATTCACTGAGTAATAATACATTTAGCTTGTCCTGAGGAGATTCTGTTATGTTGAAAGGTTTATCTGTCTGGCAATGCCTAAGAAAGGGTGAGTAATGCTTAGACCAATATCTGAAAGCCTAGAGGTGATGGGTTAGGACAGTCCTTAGCAAAGCAATATGGCCTATCAACCATGTCCTCCCAGATTGACAAGTATTAGACCCCTTTGGAATGGCACCAGTAGCTAAGCCAATTGTTAAAGTTGATTATTTTCTGCTGGTACTGTGACATCATCCTTGGAGATGGTACAATACTGCTCATGCCTGCCTGTGACACATTCTGAGAGTCCAATCAGGTTTCTCTTCATATTGTCCAAAGCAGTACATCTCAGCTCATTCACACCAAAATGGATTATGACGAAGTCATACTCGTACTTAGGGGTAAGTGACCTGAGTGCTTGTGTGATCTGGCAAATCCTGGCCACTGACAGGAAACTAAATATACCCCCCCCCTTGTCCAGCCTAGTAAGAGGGACATCAGTTTGTCTCACAATGGAGTCTCCTATGACCGAGATATTGGGTTATGGAGTATTTCATCTTTTGGGATTGCTAGTTAAAGCACAAGGAGATGTGGCTTTATGTGTTGTGTTGTGAATTGTCTTGTTTGTGTACACGTGGAGTTTCTGAGGACTACGCCTGAGAGGCCTTTGAGGTTTGGATAAGTTACATGTAGCACCTTCGCATATGTGGGTCTGTGTGTGTGGTCCTGTATTGTTGCAGTGAGTAATGTGCGTGAGTCACTGTCAACCTGGTTTTTGCTTATTTTTGTTTGTATGTGAGAGCCTCCAATGTCAATGTGATACTGTGTTTGTTTGTTTGAGAATTAAATAGTTATCGATGTACGTAAGACAATTGTTACATAGCCTTATGATACCCATGTCCACCAAGCTGGATGGAAAGATGGCAAGTGAGTGCCCATCCATGGTTGCAAGCCCTATTGTTTACTTAAAAGGACAGAAGTGGAGGGTATCTGTAATTGGATGAGGAAAGTGTGCTTACGTGGTGTAATCTGCAGCTAACCTAATCAGTGATGCTGCCCAGCACCAAATCAGATGCTATCTGAGCAACAATAGTCCTGGGTGCTATAATAAGGTAACTATCACAGTAACATTTCATAGTAGTGAAAATAAATAATGTTTCCACATATTTGCTTCTGTATAGGCCACTGGCACAGCACAAATCTCCATGCAAATGTGCCAAATTTATACCAGCACTGGAAATATAGAAAACTGATTGAACCCTCTGGCTAACATGATGACCACACTTAGAGCTCTTTTGTGAGCTTCCCAACTCAGATAGACCAGCTAAACACCTACTGCCACTAGATGAACATTCCCAGTCTGCTAAGGTAAAAGAACAGCAAAGGAATACCCAGAGTGAAATGCTACCACAAAGATATAGATACAGCAGTTTACTTTAAACAGCTTATAAAAGTGTGCTAATCCAATAAAAGTGTGATTATTCAATAAAAGTAATTAACTTTGTAGAAATGATCCAAGAGCCACTCAACTGTACAGAATTTATAAAGGCACTAAAAACAAGATAATCTGATTAATAAGCCCTCCAGGGAATAAAACTACATGCAGAAATCTCAAGGGTTTCCCAACCTTAACAGACCAGACTAGCACCTAGTGTACTAGATGGAAAATCCACTGACCTCTTGATATAAAAACACAGAAAAGTGCTTACTAGACTGTAAAAATACACTACTGTATCCAACAGAGCTAGCAAGATCGAGGAAGTAAATCATTAAGATAGACAATGGGAGGCAAATGCACTTTTCAAAATAAGCACAAGGAAAGGCAAATAAATAATTCAAGATATCAACAGCAGTGAAGAAAGGGAGGAGCTTATGTGGCTCAATTTACAGTAAGGGTTGGCAGCATAAAATCACCAAGTTTAAAAAGGAGATCAAGGAATAGTAGGCACACAATTGTATCAACTCTGATTCATGGACAATTGCAAGGCCTTACACTGACATACTTCTTTTAAACAGTTCTTTGGACATCTCAGATCATCCTCTCTCAGTGTTCTCACACTTGGCATCCCATGGCTTTCACTTGCCAGTACTAATGGCATGGTCTTCTTTCATCTAGGCCCTATTTTCAATAATTTTCTTCCCAGCACCCTCTGACAATGCCCCAATTTTTGTCATCACCGGACATCTTCTCAGTGATATGATTACAATGAAATCCATGGATTTCTCTGTTATCAGCATGGATTCACTGCACCATTTGCTCAAAACGTGGATTTTTTATATATATAGGTAAAACAGAAAGGCAACTGAGAAAGAGGATTTATGAGCATATGTATGCCATAGCAAGGGGAACATAATGCATTATTTAAGCACAATTTAAACTGTAATGGTTTCATTACATTTAAGTTTGGTATTCTGGATATCATTCCTAAGAATCCCAAGGGATTCTGGTGGAAATTAGAATTAGAAAAAAGGGATTTACAGTGGCAGTTAAAACTGAATGTCATAAACCCATCAGGGCTTAATGAAAACATATCTATCCTGCTAATTTTAAAGATTAGGGCACAGGAAGGTCTATTGAAGTAAATCTTCTTCAACACTCTGTGTTTATAGACTGAGATCTACCATGTGATGTAATTTTTATTCATCTACAAATGTTTAGTATTTAGGTACTTGAGTAGGCTTATATAATGAAAAAGATGAATGTCGAATTATTATGGAATTATATACAATTTTAATTTATACTTTTGTAAGCCTTTTATAGCATTTTACATTTTTTCACTATTTTTATTGAATTTTAGTACTCCTATGATTTATTATACCTTGAAGCCTTTTTAGTATATTAAAGTAATTTTAACATAATGGTCTTATTGGTTTTAATTATTAATTGAAGTTTAACTAATGTAATTTAATTGGATTACATGGTCTATTTAAACTCACTATATTTTCTGTAACTTGTTCTGAAGAAGTCCCTACACTTAAAGAGATGAAAGCGCCTGACCTTCCAATAAACTGTGGATATTACTGAATAACTATCGAATTGATGTTTCGGAAAATACAGAGACTATAAGCCTTGGATTCAGAGTGCAGCTGGCAGTAAAGCCTTTTGAACTGGTGACACCCTTTCTAAAATTATTTGATAAAAAAACATGAAATACATAACCTTGGTAAAACAGATGTGCTCTTGGCAAGGATGTAATATAGAAGATGATGATGAGGATGACCTCTTAAAATGTAAGAGAGTTCAACAGGCTTAAGGTACATTATACAAGCAATTCCAATCTGAAAAAAATAAAGTATCAATGGTGATTATAAGATATGAAGACTATGGAATTCATAACCAACAAACTGTGAACTGATACAGATAAAACACCAACTAGTTGATAAAACCTTGTTGAAGTGCATGTTAATGAATTTCCATCACATTGGTCTGGCTTTTTAATTGTTGAACAAGTAAAGGTGGTCCTCATGGATGGGTTATTGGTGAACACACAGACAAATGTGAACTGGCATGCCAACTTAAGTTAGATGCTTTGAATTATCCAGGTCTAAATGGTACTTGTTCGATTAATCCAATTAAAAAATTTAAATATTATGACTTGTTGAATTTTTAATTTTATGTTTTAAGCATTTTAAGCATATTAATTGGTAAATTGGTTTCCTGTGCTTAATGGTTGCTTAATGGTTTGGGCGATTATGTGATTGACGATCTTTAAGTATTTTAATGAGTTTGTAATGTGTCTGTTCTGATGAAGTTCCTCAAATAGAGGGGACACAAGTGTTTAACTCTGATATTAATAAAACTGTGATATTCAGCCATTGTCTTTGGTGGACTGCAACAGGGATTTATCTACTAGACTATGGAATTCCATGGGATGTATGTTTTGAAAATATAAGTATTTTTTTTTCTTATATTCTATTCCTATGGCTCTAGTGATTTGCAAGAAGTATTATAGAATAAGATGTGCTTGTTAGACACAAGTCCTTTGTAAACTAATATTTTGGCTATGGACAAGAGTGATGAGATACGTTTTATTATTCTATTTTTTTCTGTTATGAATATTTTGATTTTATATGATTGAGTTTTTTTTTAACTGATGGATGCTATCTATGATTTTCATAGGTTTATAGGTGTGTAATAGGCTAATGACCCTGGACCTTTACAGGCCTAGCCCATAGAATTACCCTGGCATCGTGCCACCCAACCTTAGTTCCCAGGGCTTCTGCTTGAGTAGAGCCCTGGAGTGATCCCCAAGGTGAATTTTCTATTTCCCATCCACTCATCAAGATTTCTCTTGAAGAAGGCCAGTGAGGTGCTCTGATTGACATGTATGGGAAGTCTATTCCAGAGCATGGGCAGTCTCTGGGTTATGAACCTGTCCCTTCAGCATGTCCTGTTGATTGTGGTAATAAGGTTGAGATCTCTGGAATGTGTAGTGTGCAGGGATTGGGATTTCTTTAGATGTAGTTGGGTCAGACATGGCTTTCTAAGTCAAGCAGAGATCGCCTCTTAGTACGCAATATGAGACAGAGAATAGTTGGAGTTTTTTGAGTCTGTCCATATAGGAAAACTGTTTAAGGCCTAGGATCCTATTAGTGAGGTACTTTTGAGGCCTCTCTAGTTGTTGCAGGTGTCTAGTGAGGTACATGACAAATGGGGCATTGTACTCGATGATCAGCCTAATGAGAGAAGAGTAAAGGGAGACAATGACCTCTTTCTTCCTGGATGAAAAACCGTTAGTAATGAAATGTGCCACACAGAAGGACTTTCTGACCACAGTGGCAATGTGGTGGTCAAAAGAGAGGTTGCTATCAACCTGTGTTCCCAGATCTCTTATAACACCTTCTGTATTCAGTAGACTACCATTGATGTGGTAATTTATGGGAACTGGGTTTTTCCCAAAGGGGATGACGACACATTTTTTGGCATTGAGCTTAAGGCCATGGTTTTGACACCAGTCGTTAGTCTCAGTGAGGCCTTTCAGTAGGATGTCACCATCACTTGGGGAGTTAATAATAGCTCCCAACTTGCAATCATCTGCAAACTTTGTCAGCCAGAGTCCCTTCATGTTGGCCTGGACTTCAGAGAAGTACATACCAAACAGGAGAGGACCCAGGACCAAACCCTGTGGGACTCCACTCATGACTGGTCGGCAGTTTGACTTGGAGTCAGTTACTTTCCTACTGCGGGTTCTATCTGTGAGCAAGTTTGCAACCCACCTAGTGATTATAGGGCTTGATGCCTTGCTTAGTGAGCTTTTCTATGATTCCTGAGTGGGGAATGATATCAAAGGCCTTGGCCAGATCAAAGTAGGCTGTATGAACCACATTGCCTTCATCCACAGCTCTGGCGACTGACTCAAAGTTGTTGACCAGGTTGTGAATGCATGATATACCCTTCACAAAACTAAACTTTGGGATCCAGAGTTTGGAAATTCCCTGTATCCTTGTTTATTAGGTCCATGATGATGCCTTCCATAGCTTTGCATATTACACTCATCAGGCTAATGGGGCGATAGTTCCCCAGGGTCTGTAGTAGCTCCTCTTTTGTGGAGAGGGATGACTGTAGCAGTGTGCCATTCAGTAGGACAAAGCCTGTGGTGAGGCTGTGACTGAACAGGGTACAAAGTTGAGATGCCAGTTCACTCTGTAGTTCATGTAGAACACAGCCAAGGACATTGTCACATCCAATAGAAGCTGTATTCTTGGCCTTGGACAGTGCTGTTTTAACCTGTGCAGCAGTAATATTGGATACCTGGTAATCCACTGGTATTGTGACTGGTCCTTTGGGGGGAGGGGTAAAGATGGCACTGAATCTGTTGCCAGTATATTGGCAATAACTGTTGGCTCAGAATAGGTGGTACCATTGTGCAATAGCTCAGATTGGGTATCTGGGTATTGCTGTGGAGATTCTTTACATAACTATAGAAGGCCTTGTGGTTGTTTTTACTGTGTGCTGCAAATCTGTTTTCATAGCTAGCTTTAGAGGATTTGACGAGGGATCTCAACTTTTTTGGAAGCTGAGAAGGGAGTATTTCCAGTCTTGGGACTTCACCTTATTCTGCATCAGTTTCTTCACCTTATTCTGCATCAGTTTCCTGCTTCTGTTGTAGAGTTTATGGCAAGGAATCACCAGAGTGGCTTCCTTTTTTTGGAAGAGAGCATTTTGGTTCTATTGGGTATGGTGAGATCCATGCATTTGTGTACATGTGCGTACAGTGCATTGGTGTATGATTTGGCATCATGCAATTATTCTCCATTGGCATGGGGGCAATGAAGTTGTCCACCTCTGTTTTTAGGAGCCCAAAGTTAGCTTTGGGGAAGTTTTTCATGGTGGTTACCTTTGTGGGGGGGGGGGGGGGTTCAAGGTGATTAGTTTGTGGTCCGATCTAACCAGGGAGGAGTTGACTATTGGTGTACAGCAATAGTTGCCCATGTTAGAAATGACCAGGTCAAGGATGTTGCTACTTCTAGTGTGGGTAAGAACGATCTGGTCCACGACATTGGAATTAATGAATTCCAGGAAACGTTGGACAAGTGTATTGGAACATGAGTAGTTTTCCCAGTTAATGGAGGGGTAGTGGAAGTCACCCAGTATGACAGTGTTAGGCTGGACCCTAATATTCTCCAGGGTGCTTAGGAATGTGGAGTGTGAGACTTGGGACATGGTTGGGGACCTATAGCAGGCTATGACCTGAATCGCTGTCTTACCCAATGTTAGCTGCACCTGAAGTATCTCTGATGCATTATGTTGGCCTACCAGTCTTGATGGAAACATCAACACCTTTGAAGCTTCAGTCCAAGTTCTGGGGCTGAATGGTGTGGAATGAGTTATAGCCTGGTAGTGCAGGGTTGCTTTCTGCTCCCTTGAACCAGGTCTCTGTTACAGCATAAATGTCAATGTTCTCCATTTTAAGGCGTGCTAAAAGAAGATGCTGTGGAATCTTTTACAACTACTGCAGCTGCCAACTGAGGCAGATAAGTTGTCAGTTAAGATCTCTTATGAAGGATGGCACAAACAGAACTGCAGCACCTCATGTTATGTTGCACTCCAGTGGCAGAAATGGAAAGTGAATCTAAGCACATGAGCTGAAAATAGAACTCACAGCTTTTTGATCTTCCAGCAGATGCAGGTAGCCTACTTGTTCAGCTATAAACACTGACTTGTATAAAGTTTTGTTAGGTTTTTTCCCCATTAATGCCCACTATACTGTATTTTAAAAATAATCTAGGTAACAGATTTATTTATTGGATGGCTACAGCCCTCTGACTATGGCTATGGTCATTTGGTCATTATTTAGATGACACCTTAAGTACTATTTTCTTCTACTGTCAAGAGAAAATCTGGTAAGGGCACCAAGGGAACATTCCCATTTTTTTTCTTCTTTGGTGCTAACAAGGGATCATTTAAACACATGAACTACCATATGCCTCATATATACACTTAAAAAGCATTAAGTAAAAGCTTATGACTTTGTTAAATAAACTTTTCTGTGGTTTCCTTAAGCTGTTTTTTTTTTGGGGGGGGGTGCAGCAGTGTGTGTCACATTTTGTATAATTCACAACAGTGAACATTCTCAGACCATTCATTAATCTGTCTTAAAATAACTTTTTTTGCTGAAAGCTGTGACTGCTATTTGCTAGTCTGAATCCAGAACTTTGGGTTTCATTACAAATTCAGATAATGATGGTTGCAAGCCTGGATTCATGCATCCCCAGCACTCATGGAGTGGTAAAGGGCACAGACCTAATTGGGACAGGAAACAAGCCGAACCCTTTCTCAGAATCCATAGACATTACTTCTGGATCCGCTAGTGGGTTCTTGTAACAGAGCTGAAAGGACTCCTGGATTCTACTGAACCCTCCTCAGCTTCCTACATGAAGGGGGCTTGGCTCCAGTTTTATTTATTTTTTTTTATTTTATTTTATATTTGTTGACCGGAAAAGTCTGACTGGATATATGTCCATTTTCAGCAGAGGCCCGGGGAGAAAAGCTCCAAGGCATAAAAAATGAAAGAAGAAACAAGAAACAGTGTTCACATCAAAGCTCAAAGACATAAAAAATGAAAAAAGTTCATAGTGATCATATAATAACAATATAAATATCA
Organism: Protopterus annectens; assembly: GCF_019279795.1. Lineage (NCBI taxonomy): Eukaryota > Metazoa > Chordata > Ceratodontiformes > Protopteridae > Protopterus > Protopterus annectens. Next base: position 107,746,714 of record NC_056743.1, on the reverse strand, counting down.
TTGCTAGTCATTTATAGTTAAAAAAATTTTGTAAAATAGATATAAGAAACAATTTCTTTTTTTTTTTTTTTTTATTGGTTCCCTAGGAAGTGTGCTTCTTCAGTAGGTTAGTAGAGAGAAAAAAACAAAGCAGTGGGGAGGTATTCCAGCTGGGGAAAGTAGTCAGGCAAGATGAATAGTGTCAGTCTGGGTTGGTGCAAGGGCATAACCATTGTGATTCTAGGAAGAGTTTTAGTTGCTTCTTAAACAGTGGGGTGGATGAGAGGGATGCTAGTTCAACTGGAAGCTTGTTCCAAGTGTTACCAACAGAGTTAGTGAACAGGCAATCCCCAGATTTGTTGTTGGACTTTAAGGTAGATACTAGTACCCTATTTGCAGATCTTAGGGTTGTTAGGTTTTTGTATTGGCTAATAAGGTTGCAGAGAATGGGCGTATTTGTGGGATGATGCAGAATCTTATGACTGATTGTAAGCTTCTGTATACGAAGCTGACTTTGAAGTTCCAGCCATCCTAATTCTTTGGGATTCTGGCAGTGATGGGTTCTAAATGGGGATCCAGTGGAAAATCTGGCTATGTTGTTGTAAGATGTTGCCAGTTTGCTGATATTGCTTTTGGAGAGGTTTGTATAGATTGGGGATGCATAGAGAAGGGTGGAGATTAGGTGTGTTTGTGCGATAGTAGACCTAGTTGAAGCTGTGGGAAACAGTTTGAGTCTATAAAGGAAACCAAGTTTTCTATTAACTGATCTAATAGTTAGGTTAATTTGTCAAGTTCAGATTATTATCAAGTCACACCTAGCAGTTTGGTGGTCAAGTCGGGAGCTATTTTAGTCCCATTGTTGGATGTGACTGTAAAGTTAATAGCAGGGGACTTTGATGTGGGAGAGAACAATAATAATTTGTTTTTTTGGGGTTAAGGAGGAGACAGCATTGATGGAACCAGTTTTTGACCAAGTTAAATACTGTTTAGGTCTTTTGTTTGAAGCTCTGCAGGTGATGAGGCGCTACATATTAATGTCGAGTCGTCAGCGTATTGTATACAGGTGGCCTGTGGGATGGATGTTTTGAGAACATTAACAAAAATAGTAAAGAGGAGAGGTCCCAGAATGGAGCCTTGAGGGACACCAAGGGAGATAGGGAGTTGAGTGGATAGCGTTTTGTCTCAAAGTACTGCTTGGTGTCTATTTTCTAAGTAGGATTTAAACCACTGGAATGTTTGGGTGTCAAATGAGAATGACATTAGGATATCTGACAATAGTTGATGATTCACCATGTCAAATGCTTTGAAGAGGTCAATGAAGAGGGCTGAGGACAGTAAGTTGCTGTTACAGTTTTTATTAATGCAGTCTGAAAAGGACAGGAGTGCTGTTGTAGTACTATGGAATGGCCTAAAACCATGCTGGCAGTCCACTAGTAGGTGGTTTTGGAGGAGATGATCAAGTAAATGATGATGAATACATCTCTCCATAATTTTTGCTAATGGGGAAAGTAGGGCTATGGGGCAGAAGTTAGAGAGTTCATTTGAGATAAATGCTACAACAGAGGCATCTTTTAGAGTCTCAAATACAATAGAAGTAGTCCAGTTTTAGGGACATCCAAAACACAATAAATCAAAATATTTTTTCTGGGCATCTGATACTATTTTGGATTCTGACTTGAAGTACTTATTCATTCTACAAAATATATTCACACAAGATTTCCTCTGTGAATGAGGCAGAAGAAATAGTGACTTCTGTGTCAGTGCATATCTTAAAGGGAAAGGAATTTTAGAGAGCAATTAAATTCTTCATCATGCTCACAGTAGTCATCTTCTACCTACTAATGGGAAGTGGTCCTTCTTTCTTTTACTGGGGTAACACAGGGATCAGAGCTTAGCTATAGGTTCTGTAAAGCCTATATAAATCACTGAGCCAAAGAGATCCATTGTTCAAGAAAAGCCCAGTGTAGGGTAAATGGCAAAGTCCCAATAGATATCTGGGCAATCCATAGCTGCAGGGAGACTGGGATGGGTTTTTTGTATCTCATCTTCTGGATCCTTTTAGTTGGTTGTCAAGGTTCATGGGCTTCTACCACATGGCCAACTATATTCTCCTAAACCAGGATAGTGGATTGCCCATCCATCCTTCTGAAATTATGAAGCATGCTTGTGTTGCATTCATCTTTGATGGGTTATCCATTCCAAAAGCTGAGCTACGGTTAACAGCTCAGAGCAACATGCCTGCTTCATTTGGCATGACAACCTTTAAAAGGGTTTGTCAGAGATGTCAGGAGTCCAAGATGTGTGATATGAAGACCGCAAAAGCACCTCACTGGGGTGCACATCCTTAAACTGTGCCTGGATATCTGATCCGGAAGTTGTGTTACCTGCATCCCTTTCTGACTTTTCCACAGATCTTTTCTTTCTATGATGTACATCAGTGACTTAAGAGAAACCTGAGGATGCCAAAGTATACTGGGTATAGGCCTTATGTTTCTTCTGATCCAAGTAGTTTTGCAAACAGTGGTGCTTACTTGTTAGAATATTGGGGATACATCTCTGACCGACCCTGCAGTCCTTACCATATTCCAGATGTAGGCAAAATACACAATGAGTATAGAAATATTTATCTGAATTCAGTTAACACAATACTATTCCCCTTTCTTAGACCCTGAACAGCCCTAATGCACAGTCCAATGTCTACATATCCGAGTATAAAAGTAACCAACAAAATTGCCTATTCGGAGCTCCCAAGCAAGCCAAACCAAATGGGACTGATGCACATGCTGTGAACTTCAGAATGACTGACCTAAAATGGAATGGGAGGAAGTCTAATGCAGGAATAATTCTCATTCTGACATCCCCGATAGATGGACATCTGACACACATGGGAGGAGGGTACCTACCTCAGGCTAATGGGCTTTATGTGGTTAAAGGCTCAGTATTCACAACTACTGCAGCAGTGATCCAAACAAAGAGCATTAATCATTTCAAATGGCTGCCCACTTGCAGATGCAAGATCTTAACTCCTACTCCATTTAAAAAAATGAAGCCCCAAACTACTTTGTCTTGAATAGTTTCTAGCAGAAACTTACTTATGCCTTCCTTTGCAGGGCACTACGTATAGGCCTTTTCTTAGTAGTGACAGAATTCAAGGTGTAGCCACTGGGAAAAAATGAAGTACCTATATTCAATATCAAATATTTTATGAATAGGATGAGCAAACCAATTAGGAGAAAATGATCTGAATCTGATTCAGTATCTTTTGCACCATATACAATGTATTAAAATATGAAACACAATTAGAAATTTGTGGAAATGTAAATGCTTAAGCATGATTGTCTGATATGATTGTAGAGATGTGTTTCTTTGTAAGAGTATCCCTGATCAGCTATGTTTGCAGTTTACATGCTATATTAATACACTACGTAACCCTGGCATTCGCCTATTTAATCCCTTACCTAGCTAATTCTAAAGGCGAAAGAGAGTTAAGGATGTACATCTCCCCTTACAAAATAAATAGAAATACAGTTCACACATACGGCTGATGCATGAGTAGGTGTGCATAATGAAACTTTGTAGTGATAAGTAGTGTGGACTTCCAGTGCTATGATACTCACTTCATTGGGTAGATATAGCAACAGCAGCACTGTCATCAGCCCCCTTTTTCCCATTTGTGGTATGTTGAGACCAAGTATGAGCATGCTCTTTTGCAAACGTTCACACCACAGAGTGGTTAATGTCATAAATCACCATCTTCCTGTTAACATTTTGCACATCCATCTCTCCCCCACTGTTAATACCCTTCTTAGGATATATTTGACCATATTTTATCCTGTATTTCATCACAAGAATGGATTCAGCACATATGCATTCTCTGCAGTTACCCTAGGGTAATTCAGCTCCTACTAATTTGCTCCTCTGCTGTGATGGTTTGAAAACATTTTCATACACAGAACTATAAAACTTAGCATTTCTGTGTTATGCATATAGCAGTACTATTGTTTCACAAATATAATTCAGTAGAAACAGGAAAACAGCACAGTAGATAGAAGATAAGGGGCACTGGAAGCAATTTTTGTCTCTGCCGCATGGTGCAGCAACCACAGAAGTAACAATGATGTGTCTCTCTCTTTCCTGTTTATGCACCGTGTGGTACACTGGGCAATGGGCACCTTTCAGCGCTTGTTTCTGTAGCAGTTACGGGTTTTACGGGCTAAGGTTCTAGCCCAAGGCCCAACAATGATATGTAGCATTAAGATAAATGGTACAAGTCTACTGATAGGAGATGTGGGAATTATTTTTAAACTTTAACAAATTGATATATAGATGTATGCTGGCTACCTAGTTTATTAAGGAAAGGCGATGTCTTCTGTGTATCTACACCCCAGCTTGGTATGTGCACTTCCAAGTAATGGATTTCACACTGATTTAGACTATTGAAAAACATTAAAAAATAAAAATAATAGTGTTTCTTCCCACTAAATGCTTCATGTTTCACTACATCTTTCATATGCTCTTAGCATACTGATGTCATGAAGTAACAGAAATCACCTTTAAAAAAGTGACAGCATGGCACCTACTGCAGTTTATTGTAGTACTGTGCAAATGCATTCATGGACAGAACATATGCATATGCATCATATCTTGCAACTCTCTTTAAATGATGCAATTGTATAACTGTGACATATCATGTATGTTCTGAGGATAATTGATGGTTTACCCATGGGGGAGTGGGGCTATGTTTAATCTTTGTGGCTTTTCCCATGTGATCAAGCACTGGCCACTGCAACATGAATAAACAATGAATGACCCTCCTGACACCATGATATATTATTTAAACAGAACATACTTATAAAAACCAATTATGAAAGAACATGGTCTGTGAAGCAAAACAGATGCAAAGTAATAGCATGGGCCTATTGAGTAAGACAGTCGGCCTTATTGAAGTAATTCATTTTGAAATGGTGCTTAAAGATAATAAGGATATTAATTTAAGCTGATGATGTGGTGACCACTCAATAACGATGCAGCATTAAGTAAGTATTGAAATCTTAGGGTCAAAAACTGTATGGAAACATCTGAATGAGAGACAGAGACAGGAAGGACATAAACACATAAGTAAACACTGTAGCTCAGAGCTGCTATTTTGTTTCCGGAACAACATGAAAGTGGAATTGTGCTGTCCAAGAACAACAATATTTCCTACTAAGATAACAGTGACCACTACTCACAAAAAATACAGTTTTGTAATCCTTTTCTTTCTTAAATATGTACTAATAGAGAAATGTAAAAAATGCTTAAACAAAGACACGTGCACTAAATATATACAATCTTATGAACAAAAAATAAGCTATTGATGTGTATAATCATACAAAAAATTGCAAAGTTCTTATATATACAGAGATATACATGCACACAGAATATGCAGAAATACACAATTACACAGACACACTATCACAGATGCTCCCATTTCCCTTCATGACATATATAAATACTGTTTTAATTAAAAAGGAAGTATTGCAAATAAAAGGGAGATATGACATTATACAAATATCTAACCCCATTCCTGAATGCTACATCACCAGCCTTTTAAGCTCTCATGCACTTCCTTTCTACAGATTCTGCAAATTACTAAAAATAGAGTTGGCTGAAAATGTTCAATTTGAGAAGCGGAATGGCAAATCGGTTACAAATGCTTTCTATCATAGCTCTGGCTCTGTGTATCAAGACTCATTTAGCCACATGGTGCAAATCATAGAAATTATTAAGAAGTTATTACAAAAAAGTTGGAACCATTTAAAGATCCCAGTATCTCAGCAGGAAAATAAAAGCCAGCAGGATACGGCAGCTCTACTCTACTCACTCAGATAATATCTTTGCATTATATGATTGCATAGCAATTTTTACCCTTCTTAATACTCTGTCTCTTCAGATTTATCAGAATGCCATCTGATCAAGCCTGTCTGGTAGGGATGAGGGCTTGATCGTTACAATAATATTTCCTTAGCAGTTAATCAAGGAACAATACTGCTGATGCTGAAAGTGAAGGTTTTGACAGAGAAGTGTACAAAGCGGGGAAGAATTGGTTCAAATATAATTACGTCAGAATCAATTGCGTTCCTGATATGCACTATGTGACTAATTTCAAAAATCAGTTGGGTGTCCTAAAACTGATGTATGATACTTATATAAATAAATAGGTAGAAAGCTAGACAAGGATATCAAAGGGTGCATTACAAAAAGCATGAAATAAGAAAACAAAGATGATTATGGGTCAATAACTGCATGCACAAAAAGTTAATGTACTTAAAATATTCTACGAAATTCATCCATAAAAAAGACCAATAATTAATCCATGTCTATCCAGTATGGACAGCAGTTTGTACCTTCCAGAGCAAAACAAATTGTGCAGGAGATTCTAAAATGATTTAAGTAGGAAGGTTTTATGCCATTTTGTGGAGAGGGGCTATAACTTTTAGGTGAGAGAGAGATGTTGACACCTAAATGCTCATCTGTCCTTTCATGGCAGAAATAACTTTAATACTATACCCATCATGGTTCTCACCCTCAGGTGTCAAAGTAAAATTGCTTTGTGGTAAACACTGATTTGTTTAGCAAACCATCTGAAATCACAGCAGCTGCACGTGTGTGCAACAAATTGCAGAAAGAACAAGTGTAAATAAACACAATGATTCTCTAGTATTACAAATGGTTTGTTAGAAAATCTTTGGTAATGGGAACAAACACTTCTTAGGATGTTTTAACTTTTCAGTCTGTTACAATGTGTAAAACAAAACTTACTAGTCATCACATGGGAACAGCCTTAGCATTTGCCACCTGAGTTATGATCAGTGCTGAGTAAATTATCTGTGATGTCCTGTCATGGCATCTAAAAACAATGAACAAGGGGCTTCCCTCACTCCCCCCGCCCAGTCTGAAAGATCTTGCTGAAAAAGGACATATCATATGGCAACAGTGAAGTCTTTTACAGAAGAGTAAGCATTCTGCCCTCCTTAACAGTCATTATCAAATCACATTCTAAGAGACAGTAGTAGCAGCATTATATTACATGAAGAGTGGTATCATAACATTTTGTATTGAATAGCTCGGCCCATTATATCAAGCAATAATCATATACTGGCAGTTTATGAAACAGCCACACACAAATGCACCTAACTAGTGGTGACAGACTTGAGCTGCAAGTGGTAATCTCATTTTCTCAATGAGTGATGAAGTACTGAGGGCAGATGTTTCACATGCTCAGGAAAGACGTTTGAAGATCTACCTGGTAAGATATCATCGAGACTGTGTGGGGCACTGGGTTTGTAGTGGGAGAATCAAGTAGGAGAAATTATGATGTACTGTTTTCTTTAGTCTTAGTAGTATTATGACAGACCATTTCTTCATTTTACGGACATATAATGGAAATGTAAGGGCAGGCAATACAGACTTTTATGAGCAGGAATGGTACTGATGGGAGATTGTATATCTACCTACTTAAATTATTATAAAATAGACAATACTGGATATTGTAGCTGACAGACAAAAGGCTCTTTTACTAGTAAAAAATGCAGTTGAGCTCTAAAACAGGTGAATGTTTATTTATTAGGGCAGACTAGAAAAACAGCCTTTTCCATAGTGAGATCACTAAAAATTCAAGGTCATTCTACCTAGCTTTATAATCAAGTCATAGTGTGAGTGGAGGTAGGTATCTGCAGGAGGTGTCTTTTTTTTTTGGTCCTAAAATTAACACAAAGTGAAGCCTGGGTGTGGCTAGAACAGGAAATATGCATCCCAACTGTTATTGGACACTGTCATGAGGAATCTGGACATTTAGAGGACAAATGCAGTTACACACACACATTCATACATATATATGTCTTCATAAAACTGAGTGAGTGAGAGAGAGATGAAAAATATGTCTTTTTGTTTGACATTTGCTAACTGGAACTTGTCTCTTAACATTTTCAGTTGTAAGATGTACCACTTGGCTTAAGTTGCATTAATAAGTAACTGGCAAACATACATACATAGTGTACAAAATATACAATGGATAGGCATAATCATGTATTGTGTAATGTAGATAATTAGGTAGGTGCGGATGCAATGGGTGAAAGGATGTTTCAGTAAGGGATCCAACAGCATCTTCATTGCATGTAACTCAGCAGGTGTGCTTCTACAGAAGATGTAAAGACGGTCAGAGGTCAAGGCTTTTATGGACTACATTAGGCAGAAAGTTCCAGGCGATAGTTTATGTAATGCCCCTTCTATAGTGCTTACAATGAGGGGGTTGACACTGAGGCGTTATAACAAAGTGAAGGAGGAGGGTTGGATGTAGTAAACATAAACCAGAGCATAAAGCAGACATTGAAAAAAGAAGATTGTAAATTATAATGCACATGAGGGAGTTAAACACTGGCTGACAGAGTTAATACTTGAAGTTTTGAAGGTCATGGTGAATGTTCTTGAATCAGAGGGATTTATTAACTATTTTTTCCAACTAACTGGAGTAGGAGGAGTGATTGGTGATGTTTGTGAAAGGGAGCACCCCTGGTTTACTAATCAATACTTGTTTTACTGGAGAGCAACAAACATTTGAAGATGTACTGGAGATGTCATTTTGTACTGTTTTCTGTGTATTTTTTCAAGGTTAATGATGGATTGTGGTTTAAATCCTGGTATTTGTGGTTGTAGAGTTGAGTAAGAGTGATAAATGCAAGATCAACAATTTGAGGAGTGAGGGTGCTGCCACATCTGAGGGGTTCTGAATATTGTTGCTCTAGTGCTTCTGAGTTTATAGCAAGCATATTTTGGCAAATGAGTCAGAAATGCTAAGGATGTGGGTGGCCATGGTGGTGCAGCGGTTAGCGTTGCCACCTCACAGCAAGAGGTTCTCCGGTTTGATTCTCGGCTGGGGTGCCTTCTGTGTGGAGTCTGTATGTCCTCCCTGTGGTCACGTGGGTTTTCTCCAAGTGCTCCGGTTTCCTCCCACATCCCAAAAACATGCAATAGGTGAATTGGTCAATCTAACTTGGCCCTAAGTGTGAGTGTGTGCATGTGTGTGCCTTCTGTGGAAGGTTGGGTACTGGGCTGGCAACTCGACATTATAAAACTCCACTGCCAATCATGAGCAGACAGATGATCCGCTGTGGCAACCCCTAACTGGGAAAAGCTGAAAGAAGACGACGTCAGAAATGCTAAGGATGTCTTGTTGAGAGTGAGATCTATTAAATCAAAAATGTTGGAAGAGGGGAGAATTAGGAGATGATATGCAAAGTTTATGGTTTTAAGTCACAGGGAAGAGAGCTAATGAAATGTATAAATTTTAACGGTATGGAGGCCAGCATGCAACTCTGGAAGACACTGCAATTAAAGACAACTTTGACAGAGAATGTTCAAACTTCATATGGACTTATTTGGAATGGTCACTGAGGAAGGTCATTGTAATTGAATGAATGAAGGTTTGATTAGCAGGGTGCTGAATTAGGAGAGAGTGGTATGTTAAGTGTTTACATTCTTAATCTTGTATGGTTTATTGCCATTCAAAATGTTTGTACTTCTGTTGAGGAGACTGCCAAAGAGATGGGCTAGAAATAGGAATATATTTGGATTACATATTTTAAGTTATTTTTGTGTGTTTGTGTGTGTGTAGTAGGCTGCGTGTGTGTGATATACAAACTAAGATTCATAAAGGTTCCCATAAGGCTACACTAAATGTACACTTAGTGTAGCCTTTCTGAGTGAAAAGACAGCACAGGCTCTTGAATACAGAAACTATATGTAGTGGTAAGCTTTATGAATTCCTGAGGTAGTCTAAAAATGAGCAAAAAGGAATAAGGCTATGAGCTGCTAACAACGTCATCCTGTTGTTAGAGGTTTGATTCCCTCGGCCTTCAACTGTCTGAGTAATTCTGAGCAAATCACTTAACCTGACATTGCTTGAGAGTTGGCCCTGAAAAGAAGATTATACCTAGCTGGTTCACCTGGTTAACAAAAAAAAAAATACATATACATGCACACATATTGTATTCTTCCAGGAAACATAAGACCACCACACATGTCACTTCCTTCACTATTCTAGATTCCCTGTCTCAAATGTTTTTGGCCCATGTTTCCCACAAACTTTACTTCCATTAGGCTCACAGTAACTCCCAAACATTCCCAAATGTTTTAACTATAGCTGTTCATAAATCAGTTTGTAAAAAGGCAGAAGTTTCTTAACAAGCATATATCCGTGTCCTTTTCTCAGAGAGTGTGATAACACAGAATTCAGCTATTGTACAAGTAGTCAAGCAAGCTAGGTATTTGTGCATGCAGGTAACAGTGCAGAAAACAAGATATTACATTTCATTTTTTTTTACCAGACTTTGCCCATCCAAACCACCAGTGTGGTATGTCTAATAATTTTTTAACATAATGAGAATGCAAACTTAGCTTCATTCAGTGACTGTCTCAAGCCTTTCCAATGCATTTGCCCCACTAAGGAAAATTCTACTTAAAATACACAAATAGCAGATTAAAATGAAACGTGCAACTTTATTTTCTCTTTTAAAACAAAAACATTCAGCATATCCAAACTTTGAAAGTTCCGATATTATTTTTAAGTTCAAGACAGTCTCAAAACAGAATAAAACTTTTAGTGTAAGCCGAGTCTCTGTGATAATTTAGACCATGAGAAAACAAAATAAAACAAAACTCATCAATGGTTTTGAGGTCTGGTCTTCTTTTTTTTTTTTGTGTCCTTCTTATTCAAAGTCTTAGCTAGTCTCTCTCTCTCTCTCTCTCTCTCTTTCAAAAAATCAGGCCCTTGTCTCCAAGAACTCATCTTGGTTCTCTTCAAAAAGGGTAGATTAATCTCTCTTTTTCTCTCCGTCAGACAGTGGCTGTTTCATCTTCAATGGTCTTCTTTTTCTCTCTCTATGTAGTCTTTCCTTGGAGAGGAAGTGGATGTGGACAACTTCAATCTGGGCAAATGTGTGGGCTGCTGTCATCCTACCAACCGAACATTATCTCTGCATACCACACAGTATTTGATACAGGAGCTACACTACATACCCACTCCCTCACCCCAAATCAGCCCTAGGGGGATACTAACCATTGGCTAGCCAGATTAGACCTTCTCTGGTCCAAAGCATCAGTAGAAGACTGACGTATTCTCTTTTATGCATGTTATGATATTACTTGGCAATACCACTACATTGACATAACATCTCAGTTTTAATTACCATCAGTCTCTCTCTTTCTTTACCACTAACTTGGTTGGTGCTTATCTCAGTAAATTTAGACCCTTGATGTTATTTTTGTTACAGAAACAAGGGGCTGACTGATATACTTATCATAATGCTTGTGTGTACAGCAAAATATGTCAGATGATTTATTAAAACATAAACCCAGTACAGCAAAACATTCACATAGGCAAAAAGAGTTAGTGTTTTTCATACCAGAAGCAAAGTGCTATATCTCTGATTGATGTAAAACAGGAATTTTGACAAAGCTTAAGGAAGTAAGGTCCAAGCGGTGTACAAAATTTTCCTTTGTGAAGGTATAGATTTTCAGATTTCCATTTGGTACTTCAACACCATTTGATGTGCTTCAGAGAGTTGTTATGTAGATAATCCAAGAGCGTAATGTCCTAATTCAACTCATGATACTATCATATGGCATCAAACAAAGGAATACGATATGTGGCTGACTGAATTACCAAAAAGGTTTAAAAAGAAATAATGCCCGCCATAATTAAAGATCTAAGCTTTCTGGGTTGTCTTATTATTGGAATTCTTGACACCAGACACTAGGAAACTAAGTGCTGTAGTGCACTTGCCTTGACAATGTTAAGCAAGGTCACATGAGATTTTAGGGTAAATGCAGTATCTTTCTAACTTTATGCTAAATTTGTTTGATATGAGTTTGTCACTGAAGAAATTGGAATATGATATGAAACAGCATTGAAGTACGGTTCAAAAAATGTACTTTGAAGTATTTAAGCACTAAGTGGAGTGCCTACATTAATGTATTTCAATGTGAATAAATAATTCACATTGCCAGCAGGTGCCAGTCAGATGACTAGTGGTACAAAGAGTATACAAAAAGGTAAACTAAACACATATGCAAGCAGCCTTTGTGGAACCATGGCAAATATGAAATGAAAATATAGTGCTTATGGATAGTTTTAATAATGCAAACTCTGAATGGTTAAGTTTAACAATGTCATATAGATATGCCCAAATACTGACTATGTTAAGCATGATGGTAGGGCTGCGGTAGCGTTGTCGCCTCAGAGTTAGACGTTGCCCATTCGATTCTTAGTAAGAGCGTCTTCTGTGTGGCGACATGTGTGAATGGGCATTCCTTCATTGAAGGTTGTGCGTTAGGCCCGGCAAGCCAGCATGTAAAAATCTACTGCCAATCATTAGCGGACCGGAGTTCCGCTGTGGTGACCCCTAACCGGGAAAAGCCGAAAGACACAACAACAACTGACTATGTTAAGCAAAACAATATGGGGTAAATAATAATGGCTACAACAAAAGGACAAAGGAAAGTGAATTGCATAGTGCAATCCATAAGAAAAATGGACAGCATCACTCACTGAGAGGAGTATGTAGTTTGCAGTAACTGACTGCTACAGCAGTTGACCATTTGTAGATGTGAGAAAGGACCTGGAACCTTAATGAGTACTCTTCTATAGCATGCCTGCTAGGAGACACCACTTAACATTTGCTCCATTACTAAACACACTCTTTATATATTAGCAGCTGTCTGTACCTCAGGGATAACGCCATAAGTGCGTTCTTGGTAAGGTAAGGAATAAACATTTACATTACATTTGCTTTGCCAGTGCCTTCAACTACTGCACATGATTACTAATGACTATTTCTTTGCTATGGCAACTGACAGAAAGGAAAGGTCTTCTAATGAGAAGGGTGCATCACAAATAATTACAAGACCTGTTTATTTTTTTTACTACTTGGTATTCAGGTAGGTGGACTAGTCTTTCCATTTCACTCTGTGTACAATCATTACCTCCCTTTTCTTACCATGTATTCCCCAGCCTCACCTTATACAATGGAAGAAGCAGACCTCTGCATTAATGCTTCTGAATTTTTTCCTTTATTTCCCTGATGCACGTCTACTTCATCCTCTGTTTAACATTCTTTAAGTAATTTCTATCAATCTTTTCTTTCTTTTTTTTATTCTAATCTCCTGCTTAGCAAAGATGTATAACATTCACTGCACATCTACCTAGTTTATTCCTTTATTTATTCAATTCAGCCAGCCCCCCCCCCCATATAGTCTTCTACTAAAGCAATTTACGGAACATTCTAATAGAGCAGAATAAGTAGATGTCATATAGAAAAGCACATATTGTTGAAACTATATTTATCAGTAAATACAAGTCACTAGAATATAGAAATGTAAGCTCTGTATATATAAAAGTTAAGATGCACAGAAGATAAGCAAGGCTCTGTCATTTATGTGGGCACACAAATTAACTGTTATATGGCACACAGGCATCTCAGTGTTTATACAAGTGCATTTTGGGATACACAAACAATAAGTACATAGAACATATGCCTAGGTGCCAACTGTACATTATAAGTGCTGCGAGTATAGTGTCCAACTACAATATTCCGGCTAATGATTTCTTAGTTTTTGAACTTTGTTTTTTCAGAGATGTTTTAAAAGGTCTATATTATTTTATTATTTATTTTATTTTACATTTGTTAACCGGGCTAGTCTAGCTGGATACATATCCTTTTTCAGCAGAGGCCCGAGGAGAAAAGCTCCAACATAGTGATTAATACAATTGGAAAATACAAGTTAAAAAATACAAGTTAAAAAAAAGGTACATGTTACAAATACAAGAAGAGAGAGAATTTTTCATAGATGTTAAATATGACAGTAGAGCAATCAGAAGGTTATACATAGCTGAGATTTCTTATATACAAATAGTAAATAGACTAATACAAGAAAAATAAACATGTTTGCAATTTTATGATAGATTTTAGACATTTGGAAGGATTTCAGAATATATATTAGTCAGGTTCACGACATGGGCATAGCCATTGTGTTTTGAGATATTCTTTCAGGTTGTTTTTGAACTGATGGTGTGAGGTTGTAATTCTAAGGTAGTTTGGCAGGGAGTTCCACGGCTTGCCAATGGAGTTGGCAAAGAGGGCATCACCACCTGAGTTCTTAGCTTTGATGGTTCGGATCTGGGTGCTGTTGGATGATCGAAGACTATTAAGGTTAGTGTATGGGGTCAAAATGCTAGATAGTGAGGGAGTTCTATCCGGTTGGTTGATTAATTTGCAAGCTTCAGTGAGTTGGTTAAGTTTGAGAAGGTTTGGGAGTTCCAACCAGCCAAGTTTCCTCAGGTTGAGACAATGGTGAGTGCGATAAGGGGATCCAGTTATAAATCTAGCAATGTGGTTGTAGGCAGTAGAGAGCATGTTGAGTTCACGTTTGTTGAGGAAAGAAAGGACTGGGGAGGCATAGAGGAGGGTGGAGAGAAGATGTGTGCGGGCAATAGTTAATTTGGCAGTCGGAGTTAGATAGTTTTTTATTCTGTACATGGATCCTAGTTTTTTGTTAAGAGATTTTACAGTTTGTGTAATGTGAATGTCAAATTTGAGTTTATAATCTATAGTTACACCTAGTAATTTGGTACTGTGACAGGGGTTATGATAGTCCCGTTGTTGGATTTAACATGGAAGGTTGTATTGTCGTTGTTTGTGAGTTCTGTTCCTAGGGTTGAGAAGACGTTGGGAGAAAATAGTAGTAGTTTGGTTTTAGTTGGATTGAGTAGGAGTTTCAGGTCAGTGAACCATTTTTCTACTAGAGAAAAACAGTGTTGAGTGGTGGTTTGGAGATTCAAGAGGGAGACATCAGAGCAGATCAAGGTGGAATCATCGGCATATTGGATGCAGGTGGATTTAGGGATGACTGAGTGTAGGTCACTTATGAAGATGGAAAACAGAAGTGGACCCAAAATTGAGCCTTGAGGAACGCCTATGGTATTGGGGAGTAGGCCTGATAGTCTGTTTTGCCACCGGACAGCTTGTTGCCTACCAGTGAGGTAAGCCTGGAACCAGGTTAGTGCTGGGGTGTCCAGATGTAGGGTTGCAAGGTTGTTTAGAAGGAGTTGGTGATTGACCATATCGAAAGCTTTCGATAGGTCAAGAAAGAGGGCGGAGGATATTAGTTTGTTATTACGATTGTTATTAATGGAGTCAACAAAGGAAAGGAGGGCCATGGTTGTACTGTGGTGGGGGCGAAAGCCGTGCTGGGAGTTGGACAGGAGATGATTACAGGTTAAGTAGTGGAGAAGTTGTTTGTGGATGCATCTTTCCATAATTTTCGCTATTGGGGACAGTATAGCTATTGGTCTATAGTTTGATATTTCTGTGGAG
Organism: Protopterus annectens; assembly: GCF_019279795.1. Lineage (NCBI taxonomy): Eukaryota > Metazoa > Chordata > Ceratodontiformes > Protopteridae > Protopterus > Protopterus annectens. Next base: position 107,731,325 of record NC_056743.1, on the reverse strand, counting down.
TTACCTCCTTTGTGAAGCGGAATGATGTAAGAGATCTTCCAAATAGAGGGGATGCTGGCTTCAGTTATGGTTCTATTGATAAGGATTGATATAGCGTATGCGATTACATCAGACGCAATTTGTAAGAATTCTGCTGGGAGGTGGTCAGCCGCAAGGGTGGTTGGCTTGAGCTTTTTTAAGAGGGTACGTATGTAAGAGGAAGAGACTGGCTTTAAAGTGAAAGGGGTAGGGACAACGTCTCGTGGTTTTGTGGTCGATGGGGGATTGGAGGTAAGTTGATTGGCTAGAGTTTGGATTGTCTCGGTGAAGAAGGAGTTAAAGGTATTAGCTACTTCTTCCTGACCTTTCTCAATAAGTACCTCGGGGGTTGGGGTAGTAGTTTTACCTGGGCGCAGGAGGTTAAAACCAGCCCAGAATTTTTTAGGGTTATTCTGGTGTTTGTCCTGGAGGAGGCAGAAGTATTGTTTTTTGTCTTGGGTAATGGCTGTTTTGGTAGTGTTTCTTAGCTGTTGAAATTTAGTACGATTTTGGGGTTTTTTTGTTGCTCTCCATGTATCCCAGGCTTGGTCACGGAGTTTAATTTTGTTTTTTGTTTCACTAGTTAGCCAGGGAGCTAAACATACTTTGGTTCTAATTTGTCTATGTGGGGGATGTGCATCAAGTATCTTAAGGAAAGTGTCGTTGAAGTGGGACACACTCTCCTGGAGGGGTAGAGTTTTTAATAGGGTCCAGTTGCAGGATTTTAGGTCATCAAGAAATAGTTGTGGGATAAATTTCTTTTTGTTTCTGATAACTCTATATAGGGGGGGGTTGGAAGTTGGGCATTTATGTTTAATGTCTTATGTTTATGTTTATGACTTATGTTTTATGTCTATAGATATTAACTTTTCTCTGTTCAGATATATACTACACACACGCACACAAACATTATTTTGAAGGAAAAACGCATGCAAACGTGAGATATACGTGCAGGCAGAGTCTAATTCAACCAGTGCTCTCCACATTACACACCTGGGTGATATTGCTGTGCCACCATTTGTGTTTGTGAGAGTGGTGAAGATGAGTGCAGGGGGAAGGTATCACAGCACAAATGTGCTACCCCAGGCGGAATAAGCAATGCATAGTAGAGGGCTGACTTAGACAATGAAAATTAAAATATTTATTATTCAGTACAACTACATCATACAGTCACTGTTTTTGCAGTCATTCATGTTATTTTATTTATCTAGATTTATTTGACCCCGACCCTCCCAATATTTTCAAAGTTTACCCTTCTCTTTTCATTTAACTTCAATTTCATTGCAACACTTCTACTGGATTTTATTTTCTACTTGAATTTTGTAACATATATAACTGTAAAGTTAATGTAGCACTTTTTTGTCTACAATATGCTTTAGTTTTGCAAAATGTTTATTGATTGCCAGTGTCTAACATTCACGCACACACACAGACTTGTACTTTATATATATATATATATATATATATAATAAAGGTGGGATTAGTCAAGTAAACATAGATGTGAATTACAAGGAGTGTAGTCATGGTCAATTATCTGTTATTCACAAGGAGTGTATTCATTCAGACAGTTCTCTGTTATTTAAAAGACAAACATGTTATTAAACAATATGTTTATTTTTAATACCGTTCCTTCTGAGCCTTTGCATTTTGCAATAAACTAACAATAAATGAGAAGCAGCTGATCTTTTTATGAAAATGAGTGTATTTTGTAGTGTATGAAGCTCCATGATTATGCTCCAATATCAGAAAAAGAATCTAGCACAAGAACTAACATTAACAGCAGTTTGAGAGTTGTTTAATAATAAAGCACCGCTCCAAATGTTATTACGGAGTGTCGTGCAAACGTGACCAACTCACAGATCCAGCCACTATACATCAATGTTAGAAGTAAAACCAGCTTCATTTCTGCCTTGCTGACTATGCCTGTTACTCATCCTGCCCCATGTAAATTTGTTCCATTTTCAGGTAAATCATTAATAATTACAGTCAGCCAAAAATATCAGAGAGAGTTTCATGCTTCTTAGTGTTCAAAAATTCATACTTATGTGAAATCTGTCCATTTATTAACATTTTAAGTCAATTAGACCACTGAAAAACGTTGCCCGACTTCAATCCTTTTCCTACAAACAAATAAAATAACGGATGATCTGTTACTGCCTAACAGTGCTCACTAACAGCTTTACCTGCTTTAAAAACCAATAAAACACTGTACTTTTTTATGTAGCCAGTCTTACATAGATCAGATACAGCTCCATGCACTACAAAGAATTATGTTTGTGTTATTTATGTATTCTCAACATGGATCCCAAGATTCACCTCTCGAGCTTCACCCTCAAGGTAAATTTCTTGGTATCCATGTCTTGAATGCTTAATTATGTAGTTACAATCATAGACCTGATTATAATCTTCTATAAGGAGTTTTTTTTCTCTTCTAGTTATTTCTATGTCAAAAATACACTTTTTGTTAGTCATCCTACATTCATGAAAGAAACAATTTTATGTGTACTCTCAACCTATGAAGGAAGGCAGTTTGTGTAAGAAATCACTTGGCTTTTGTGCATCTGGTTTAAAAATGTACAGCTTTAATGGAGAGATTCAGAAGGAAGGACAGCAAATGATGGTATCAATCTGCAAGGCAGATCAACAGACAGATCTTTTTCTAACTCTGTTTTATGTATAGGATGTGATCTAAATTTGATAAACTTTGAATAAATGCTCAGAAAGCCTTGTGTACTGGGGACTGCTAAAGTCTGTCATTAACTGGGTCATTAAATTTCCATGCTACAGTTTTAAGGAACTGCATCAGAGATGTAGGTCACTGACGTTTCCTTCACAATTTCTCTCATGGTGGGACAGACTGTGATGTGAAGGCTCATTTCAGTGGAATAAAACAGCCCCTTAGCATTTCAGTGATGGCATGCTTTGTCTGCTTTTGATTAGCTTCAGTTGCCTCGTTCTACATAGTAGTCCCCAGATCTACTTAAAAGTGATGGATTACATCCCCTATCTGCCAAGAGTCAAAACAGTCACAAATCCACACACGTGCGCACACACACACACACACACACACACACACACACACACTTGCGTGCACACACTTGCAGGCATATGATGCCAGGTTATTACTTTTATGCATGAAACTCGCACAAAGAAAGAAAAAAAAAGCAAAAAACAATATAAATCTCATTGCCTATATAGGAAGAATAGTTTCAATTTCCTATATCTAGCTGAGCTCTTTCATCTTCTCTGAGGTAAATGCATAAACATGACAGACACCATGGGCTGAACAGAGGGGTCATTTTTCCTGTGTACTGCTGCTCATACAGAAATAAAAACTGATGCTCTGTTCTGAGTTTCTGTAGTAAATAAAAACTCACACATCATATACTGAAGATATTAAAACAAATGTCATATGGCAAAAAAAAAAAGAAAGAAAACATTGCTAATGCAGACTGCCTTTATTTAAAATTTTGTTTGACTAGCATGCCTTTTTCCACATTTTCAGTCCATTTAAGCATGACTTTTGTAATAAGAATTCTACAAATCCTAAACATTTTTTTTGGCAATGACACAAACCCGAAAGCAAGTAAGAAAATGAATGCACTGCATCTTATTGAAGAATTGTAACAGCCTTCATCTGAGTACTAGTCTATTTGTTTAACCTGCTAAGCTTAATGACATATCGCATCACTTCCATCTTTTATATGAACCGTATAGTAAGGTAATTTTGTGTCTCCTGTAGCATTTCTGATAAATGTGCTGCAGCATTTTAAAATGTTCTTGCAAGCAATATTTCTATTTCTTCAGCATTACTTTTAAAAATATGCTCTAGAATATGATAAAGAAGTTCAGCTGGTAGATTTCAGCAATCACAGCTAATGTGATATCACCTCTGTCTTTTTCTAATGCTACATGACATCTCAGCTATGAAACTTACTGACTTGGCAGGTTAGCTTGTCAGCTTGTAAATGTCTGCTCTTACTCTTCAAGTCTTGTTTATAGCTAGTAGGGAAATTTAGTAAAGCCTACACAATTTCAAGTGTTCTACTGCGGTGGTGGTGCTGCGGTAGCATTGTCACCTCATAGTTAAACGTTGCCCATTCGATTCTCAGTTAAGAGCGTCTACTGTGTGGTGACATGCGTGAATGGGCCTTCCTTCGTTAAAGGTTGTGTGTTAGGCCCGGCAAGCCAGTATGCAAAAATCTACTGCCAATCATTAGCAGACCGGAGTTCCGCTGTGGCGACCCCTAACCAGGAAAAGCCGATAGACACAAACAAACAAGAGTCAGTGAATGTCACTCAGCGGCGCGCAAGCACGTGCAAATAGGGAAACTTCTGTGCAATACAAATTTCTACATAAGCAGGTGAATCTTATGCAAATTAGCCAGGTGGAGTGATCCAACAAGCCAAAAGGTATCCATGTAGACTCCGTGTCCACGTTCATAGCATACGCAGACATTTTCCATGTACAGGAGTCTACATGGAGAGAACAGGATATAAAAGTCCACAAATATGGACATAACTCCCCTGAAAATGTTAGATCACATACATAAATGTGCAAAACACACATTGCAGATGTCTGAAAAAGGAAGAGCATATGTAATATTAATCATTTTTTTAATAATTTCTGCAAGTTTGTACTATGCATCACATTGAGCAAACATGCTTAAAAAATAAAAACAAATTGTAAAATAACATTTATAATGTAGTTTACACAAATGTAATGTAGGACCTTGCATCGGATCCATAGAACGGTGCATTAGTGCTGTTACCCAGCTTACACAGCTATGAACTATGTAGTTTCCAGGCTGTCAGCACAAATATGTATGCAAATGGGGTGTTTTTGTTGAATCACTAAAAGGAGCAACAGTGTCTGCATATCCACTTTGTGTAGGCTCCTACATGGTGTTGATATTCCCACTGGATGTGGATGACATCAGGGGGGTGTGTCCTGTTACTTTTAGGATTTATATGTTTGAGTGGCATACCACAAAGCTTAGCATGTTCATGCGAACAGACCATCCAAGTCACTGTGATGACATAGGCAGTTATCAATTAAAACCAGATATATTCAATAAATAATATATACTTTTGTAGAAGCTATGCTGCACAGCACTGCACATAGCACCTTGTCATGCACTAAAGTAGGGCCTTTA